>NC_081180.1:166007129-166307129 GCF_029867415.1 Vicia villosa
GTTAAAAACCCCCGCTATTTGAGTCCAAAAACCACACTTCTGGAGGTTGAAGACGACCACGCGTCCCAGCGTGGTTCGTCAGCCCCAGCTTTGACTTTTCAGCGTGCCTGCGTGGCCCTTTCCACGTTTCTCATTCGCTGGTCAACCAGCATGGGTCCCAGTCAGAGAATCTGAATTCTCCTTGAATTCAGTACATGCTCCCCACACTCATATCATGCGCCTCCAAATCTGAACCACATGATCAATCAAGCCAGCTCATCCAATGATCATAACACACAGCCTATACCATGGACCCTCAATCTTACCACACAGGATCAGTATCCTTTCATATTTTCTATTTTTATTTTATTTTTATTGCAAAATTATTTAAAAATAGTTTAAAAAATCAAAAAAATTCCACAAAAATATTTTAGACTTCTAAAAATATATATTATTTTCTGAAATAAAAATATTTTATTTTTCTTCATAATTCCAATATTTTACATAATTAATTAGTTTATATTTATATATTTACTTTTTAATTATTCTAACCAATCAAAAAATCATAAAAAAAATTGTTCTTTGTGTTAAATATTGTTTATATATCATAAACTAATTTTGTACATATTTAGGATAATTTTCTCTTTAAGTTTTAATTATTTGTGTAATTATTTAAATAATTATGTTTTAATTAACTTAAAAAATCCAAAAACAATTTCAAAAATTCCAAAAAAATTAGTTTTGTTCTAAAATCAATTAACAAACTTTTTGTACATATTTTTAAACTTATTTGCTAGGTTTAATCATATTTCCATCTTTTCTTTATTTTAAATTAATTAATAATGCATTAATTATATTTAAAATAAATCATAAAAAATACAAAAATATGCCTTTTATTTCTTGCAATTTAAAATTCCTAGGTAAATGTATAGGATGTCAAATTCATGTAAATAGGCTAGTTTACCTTTCCCGCACAATCGATGTAATAGCGTAGATTTACTTTCTGCACTTTACATTTCCGCATTTTAATTTCCAGCACCCATATAAACTGCGTGTATGTCAAAGATAAAACTGAACCGTCAGATCACTAACTTCAAAGATAAATATCTGAATTTAATCACAATCACATTTGCACCTCCTAGGGTAACCCCTTTTCACTCTTTTCAAAATCAAAGTTACATTTCTACTGTTTCGAGTACAAAATCGAACCTTTTGTTTATATCCGACGAATGGATAGATTTTTAAAGGGAACAAGGATAAAGACCTCCTAACTCAGGGTAGACCTCCTAGTTTGCTTGCTCAAAATCAAAACAAACAAAATTTTCATACACTGTTGTTTTTCAAAACAAATTTTCCAAAAGACAATATTTTGTATACATCCAAACACGGATCATTACAAAATTAACGTTCTTTTCAAAACATCTTTCGAAAGATAAACAAGCATTTGTATATATCCGCACAAGGATCATTACAAATTCTATTTGCAAAGGTATTTCAAAAACACAGGTAAAGCATTCTGAAGCAATTGAAAAGTAAGTTAAATGAGCTAAGCAAACTAAAGAGCCCATGGATAACCATGGATACAAAGGGTGCTAACACCTTCCCTTTGTATAACCTACCCCCTTACCCAGAATCTCTCAAAGGTCTTTTTTCTGTTTCTTTTATAAACCTTTCCTTCATTGGATAAAATAAAAGGTCGGTGGCGACTCTGTAAACTTTTTCAAAAGTGACGCGAAAGCGTCCGATCGACAAAAAAGAGTCAGTTCACGTATCCCACCCACGGAGGGGTATGGCCCGAAAGGACGGTCCACACCATCCTTCTGACTTATAGCCTTGCAAGACTTTTGATTGAAGATAATGTCATAACCATTGTCACTTAATTGACTTATGGACAATAAGTTATGCACTAATCCTTCTACAAGAAGTACATTAGTTATGGAAGGAGAGTTAGCAATACTTATGGTTCCAGAGCCAATAATCTTGCCCTTCTGATCTCCTCCAAACTTGACTTCTCCACCAGATTTAAGCACCAGGTCTTGGAACATAGACCTTCTTCCCGTCATGTGTCGCGAGCACCCAGAGTCCAGGTACCATGACATTTTATGCTTTGTCTTCTTTGCTGCTAAGGATATCTGCAACAGACATTATCTTCTCCTTAGGTACCCACAGTTTCTTGGGTCCTTTCTTGTTAGTTTTCCTCAAGTTCTGATTGAACTTGGGTTTAGCATGATAAGTAACAGGAGGAACAATATGATATTCTTTAGGTTTGGTAGCCTGATATTTTTTAGGTTGTGTCACATGCTTCTTGGTGTGTGAAGTGTTAAAACTTTTGGCATGTGAAGTGAGCCTAATATCATGTGAGTGGCCATATTTGAACTGATCATACAATGGCTTGTATGTGATTTTCAAATCATCTACAGGTTCAAATTTACGTGGGATATCACCCTCATAGCCAACGCCAATCCTTTTGTTTCTAGAAACACCATATATCATAGAACCAAAATGACTTCTGCCAATACTTCTAGATAGAAACTTTCTGAAGCTCGAGTCATATTCTTTCAGAATATGATTGAGACTAGGAATGGATTTTTCTGATTCAGAAGGAGATCCAATATCTTTGGATAATTTTAAAACTTTTTCCTTCAGTTCATAATTTTCCACTTCCAGCTTCTTAGTTTCAAATTCAAATAGCTTTTTCAGCTTTTTGTATTTGATACTAAGATGAGCCTTGAGTTCCAGAAGTTCAGTTAAACTGGAAACTAACTCTTCTCTAGATAGTTCAGAAAATACCTCTTCAGAATTTGATTCTGATGTAGATTCTGATCCGTCATCCACTGTGGCCATCAGTGCAAGGTTTGCCTGCTCGCCTTCAGAGTCTGATTCTGATTCTGATTCTGAATCATCCCATGTTGCCATAAGACTTTTCTTCTTATGAAACTTCTTCTTGGGATTCTCCTTCTAAAGTTTTGGACATTCATTCTTGAAGTGTCCAGGCTCATTGCATTCATAGCAGATGACCTTCTTCTTGTCAGATCTTCTGCCTCCAGAAGATTCTCCTCTTTCAGGCTTCTTTGAACTTCTGAAGCTGTTGAACTTCCTTTGCTTGCTCTTCCAGAGTTGGTTTACCCTTCTGGAGATCATGGACAGTTCATCTTCTTCTTCTGATTCTGATTCTTCAGAATCTACTTCTTCAGCCTGAAAAGCGTTAGTGCATTTCTTATAATTAGATTTTAATGCAATAGACTTACTGTCGCGCGCTCGGTTTTTTTTCCATACCTCTCGCGGAGAGATACGCGAACTGACTCTTTTTGTTTCTGCTTTTGTGTTTGAAAATCAGAGAGTCGCCACCGACCTTTTATTTTATCCAATTAAGGAAAGGTTTATAAAAGAAACAGAAAAAAGACCTTTAAGAAATTCTGGGTAAGGGGGTAGGTTATACAAAGGGAAGGTGTTAGCACCCTTTGTATCCATGGTTATCCATGGGCTCTTTAATTTGCTTAGCTCACTTGTTTCCAATTGCTCTGAAATGCTCGTATGTGGTTTGAAATACCTTTGTAAATTGAATTTGTAATGATCCTTGTGCGGATGTATACAAAGTGTTTTTATCTTTGAAAAGATGCTTTGGAAAAAAGAGCGTTAACTTCGTAATGATCCTTGTTTGGATATATACAAAGTATTGTCTTTTTGAAAGTTTTATTTTGAAAAACAATGATATATGAGAGATTTGTTTGTTTTGATTTGAGCAAGCAAATTAGGAGGTCTACCCTGAGTTATAAGGTCTTTATCCTATTTCCTTTAAAAATCTATCCTTTCACCGGATATAAACAAAAGTTCGATTTTGCGTTTGAAATAATAGAATTTGATTTTGATTTTGAAAAGAATGAGAAAGGGATTACCCTAAGAGGTGCAAGTGTGATTGTGTTTGGATTCGGATATTTTATCTTTGAAGTTAGTGATCTAACGGTTCAATTTTATCTTTGGCATGTACGCAGTTTATATGTGCTGGAATTTAAAATGCGGAAATGTAAAATGCGGAAAGTAAATCTACGCTATTACATCGATTGTGCAGGAAATGTAAACTACGCTATTTACATGAATTTGACAACCTATACATTTATCTAGGAATTTAAATTGCAAGAAAATAAAAGAAGTGTTTTTGGTTTTTTATGATTGTTTTTAATTATAATTAATGCATGATTAATTAAATTAAAATGAGGAAAAAGATGAAAATAAATTTCAAACCTAAAAATTAAGTTCAAAATATGTTCAAAATGCTTGTTAATTAATTTTAAAACAAAACTAATTTTTTTGGGATTTTTGAAATTTGATTTTGAAATCATTAAGTTATTTAATACATAATTATACAAATAATTATACAAATAATTAAAAATTAAAGAGAAAATTATCCTAAATATGTACAAAATTAGTTTATAATATATAAACAATATTTAATATAAAGAACAAATTTTTTTATGATTTTTTGATTGGTTGAAATAATTAAAAAGCAAATATATAAATATAAACTAATTAATTATGCAAAATATTTAAATTATGAAGAAAAATAAAATATTATTTTAGAAACTTAAAAATATTTTTTGTGTATTTTTTGGATTTTTAAAACTATTTTTAATTAATTTAACAAAGAAATTAAAATAAAATAGAAAATAAAAAGATAGTAATCAGATGTGGAAATTAAATGAAGTCCATGGTAAGGATGAGTGTTTTGATGCGTTGGATTGAGAGATGGATGGATCTGATGGTGAAAAGCATGAGGGACCATAGCACGTGACACACCTGCAAAACACTGAATCCAAGGTCAGTTTAAAAAACACGCGCGCGCCCTCCAGCCAATCAGAGGACGCCACGCATCATCTTCTTCCCCAGGATGGATCTTTTACACCTTTCATTTGCAGGTGGTGTAAAAACTCCAACCTTTTACACCTGTTGAAAATAGCGAATGCAAGCAAACATCAATATAAATTTGGCGCGATGCCATGGTTTGGTTCGTCTTGTTCACGTGAGTTTAATGGTACTATTTAGAGTTTATAATTTTGCATGGATCGTAAAGCCCTAAATTTAAAAGTAAGAACCCTAAAATGGTGGTTCTTCGTATAGGTGTCCAAACTTCAATTAAGTTTCCAGAAATGATTAGGACCTCAAACTAAACTTAAATATGAATCTACATCTTGCTAATCATGCATGTGTGATGAGATTTTTGTAAGTTTTAGTTCGAGCAAACCGTGAGGTGTCGTGGACGATTCTGAGTGTTTCAAGGCTTGAAACTGATTGGAATAGTTTCAGTGATACTTGAGGAAGGTGTTTGAATGTTTAGTTTGTATTGAAACTGACTTGAATTCAAAATTCGAATTTGGAATTTCTTTGAAAATTTTAAGTGATTACAAGTAGGGTTACAAGCATAAATTCTGTTCTGAATTCGTTTTTTCTTTGTGAAGTACTCTAAGCTATTTATAAGCTATGTTGTGCTTAGAATTGAAGCCAAGAAGCCTTTGGTTGCCTTTGTTGAATTCTTGATTTTTTTTATATTAAAACCTTTGAATTGTTGACCAAGTCTTGCTTCTCTTCAATGCTCTTGCCTTGTACCTCAATCTTCTGCAGAAAATTAAAGATTCTTGGATGACTCATGCTTAGAAACTAAGCTATCCATTATCCTTCCATTTTCCATTTTCATTTAATCTTAAAATAGGATAAAAATGGTGTGGGCTTTGTCTTGGTCGTGGGAGGCCCATAATATCATGGAAAACATGTTTGAACTATGAAAACTTGGTCCCATTTGGAAAAAATACATTTTTGAGCAATGTTGGTTTTATGCATTTTCCCAAAATTTAGCCAACTTCAACAAGGTGTAAATCCCTCAATTTTTCTCATATGAAGGAGATCTTGCACTTTTTGGAAACCTCAAGGAGTCCTTTAACTAATGTCTTTGGTCTCATGTCAAAATGATTTTTGATGCTCCTTGTGTGTCCTTTTGAAAAAAGTGTCTTTTTGTTGACTTTGAAAATGACCTGTAATGTCTTGGTTCATATTTTTCAAATGGTGAACCTAATGACCATGGGACCAATTGCATTTGAAAGATAATTGAATTTCCTTCAAAATGAGCTTTGGTTTGAATTTTTTGGATGAAGGATGAGAGAGTTATGACCAGTCAAAGTTCAGTTGACTTTTTTGGAGAAAACCCTAATTTTGAATCTTAGGGTTTTGTTGATTTTTGATCTTTCCTTGATGAATTATGATCATCCAATGATCAAATGATGAATCCTTTGACAAAATATGGATGTTGACAAAAAATTTCATTTTTGACTGTCTGTTGACTTTTTTGGTCAAACGGGTCGTCTGTTGACTGTTTGAGCTGTTGACGGTGCGTCTGAGTGAATTGAAATCTGAAAATTTGTATGATGGTACTTTGAGATATATGGAGGTCCATGAAATCCATTTGAGGTCTCAAAAACTTGTTTCTCCTGAAAAAACAATAAACCCTAATCAGGGACTGTTTGTGTAGGAGACAGTTAAGCGTACCTGATTTTTGTGCAGTGCTGAGTCTCTGCTAATCATGTGATATTCAGAAGACTTCTAGGACAAAAATCTTGGAATTTTGAAATGCAAATGTTTGATTTGATTGATGGTACAAAACACGGAGAATTGTACTGTCAGCAGTTTGATTGTCAACTGACTATTCAGGCATGTAACAGCTAGAGTGAAAAATCAACAGTCAAAGTTAATTTTCTTTTTGTTGTTTTTGTTTTTGTTTTATGTGAAAGATGAAAGTTTATTTACATGACTTGTTAAAAAACACAGACATAATAAATAATTAATATTTACTGTACGCGAGCAAAATTACCGATAATAACCCTAAAAATCATTTAATGCACAGAAAAAATAAATATTTGACTGGCAGAAACACACAAAATATTATCTGAATAATTAAGCAACAGTATGACAAATAGTACAACATTAATACTGACAGTACAAACATTACATACTATAATGAACGGTACGACGAGTAAACGGTACATTTAAGAAAATAAGAGATACGGCAAACTTTAAGAATGACGATTAATAACCCATGCTATGACCAACAGAAAATAGATGATCGGGAGTGTAACCATCGCAGGTCCATATTTTTCAGGACTATGCAGACAGAAGAAGGACATGATCACCGTAGCAATGGTGATGACCATAAGAAAACATGTTTCCATCCGCTTCGCCATTTTGCCGGGGAGGAAGAGAGAATGGATATGAAGTAGAAATTTGAGAAATGATTTAGAATTTGATGTGAGATTTTATGAAAAAAATGAGAGGTATTTATAGAATGAAAAGAAGGATAGAGACGTTGGGGAATGAAGTGATTCCGTACAAAAGGAAAATTTGAGTGGAAGTAAGATTTGAAAGAAAGTGTATGATAGTGTTGGGCAAAAAAGAGATGTGTAGAATAAAGTTAAGATTTGATTTTTGAAAAAGAGATTTGAAAAGAGATTTTGAAAATAATGGAATATAGTACAAAAGTTAGTGGGAAACAAAAATTAGTAATAATTTACTTGTTACCAGTACAGTCTGAATCCCAGACTCCGCGCCTGCAAAAGATTTAACTATGTACCAATTGCGTCAGTACTACTTATCTGTAAATAAATATCAAATAAATAGCGTGTGTGAAGCAATAAACAGTACTTGGCGTTTGCGTAAGAATAAATTCAACAGCAAGCCAAAATACTGTATAAGAAAAAATTCTAAAAAATCAAGTATTCATAAATCAGGATGTGAAAATCCAAGATTATATGAAACTCTTAATTTTTAGATTGAAGTTTTCTTGAAAAAAGATGCGGGCAAATTTTAGGGTATAACAGTTGCCCCTATTCAATCTTCTTAAACCTGAAGAGATTGTCTGAAATCTGAAGGTGGAAGATGATTGAATATTTTAGATGCCCTGAAAATTTTCACTTACCTCCATCGGGAGTGATGTTGGAATTTGTCTTTGAATGTTGTCTGAGAAATGTGGTTGGAAGATTGAAACATTACCTGAGATGGGCTTTCAGATGCCATCTGGCAATTGTGTTGATGGTTTGTTCACCAGAATGAATCCATTGATTATATCTTGATGAAGGATTTGAGAACCTTTGCGTCGACCATTTCGGAACCGTCCAAGGTTATCGTTTTAAGTCTAGGAGGATGATTGTTATGGAACTGTCCAAAGTTTTTCCGCTTTAGATTTTGAAAGTTGATCGTTGTGGAACCGTCTGAGGTATCAGCTTTAGATCTTCGATGGTAGATCGTTCTGGAACTGTCTGAGGTATCAGCTTTAGATCTTTGATGGTAGATCGTTCTGGAACCGTCTGAGGTATCAGCTTTAGATCTTCGATGGTAGATCGTTCTGGAACCGTCTGAGGTATCAGCTTTAGATCTTCGATGGTAGATCGTTCTGGAACCGTTTGAGGTATCAGCTTTAGATCTGCGTTGCTTGTTTTTTGAGTTGATAAGTAATTTGAAAAGGAGAGATCTCTTCAGAACAAATCCTTGGCTTGATTATATCTGAGAGGACCGCTTATTTGAATAGAGTTCAAGGGGAACACTGTATGTGATTGAGAACATCTTTGTTGAAGACATCCGTCTGCCTGAAAAATCAAGTTAGTGATATGCAATGGCATGATGTATGTAATGCATGAGATTCTCTAACTAAAGGAGAAATATGCATGTTATGTATGCGTTTGTCATGAAATATTATATACTGTGTATGAATATGCGTATGACGTATGATGTATGATGTATGATGTATGATGTATGATATATGATGTATGATTGGGAAAATAAATCCCAGCTAGTCAGTCATCTGGAGATGAAGGTATTGTGATTGTTGATGATCTTTTGAGTGGGAATGAGGAAGATGCATAATCCTCCGATGCACTATTTGACCAAGTCCTGGTGTGGAGACCACACCTTCTGGAGATAGTAATCTGGAACAGCCCTGCTGGGGGATAAGATTTCTCGAATCACTTCGTTTGGAGAGAAAAATCTTATCGAGGAATTTGCTGAGAAATGCATTTCTCTTGGGGATTTTCTTCTGATGCTGATTTCAGGATGATGTCCCAATGATTGAGACATTACCTGAATGCTGTTCCTGTTTTTTTTTGGTAAACATCAATCATATTCAAATGCACATGTTCATTCAAAATTATCATTGGGACATTTACGTATTCAAAACAGAAAAAGTGAAAACGTTGATTTTGAGCCTAAGCTGCATTGATTTTTGAAAAAGAGCCATGATAGGCTGATTAGTTCAAGGAAACAAAAATCCTAGTAGTAGAAAATTGTCATAAAGCTTTGAAAAATATTTATAAAGTGAAATAGCTATGTGAAAAGAATCCAGTCAAGTTTCAATTCTGCTATTGCCAATCTGTCTTCGAGCATCTCATCCCTCACTTGTTGGAAGAAAGTAATTGGACTGATCGGCATATTCGATATGTTGAATCTTGATGGTGAGTAGGCAGCTATACAGAACATAGTTGTACGCTTTATTCCCTAACTTTTGCCTAGGCTGCCTTTTCAAGTTTTCAGCCTACCGGGATAGTATTATTTAGTCTCTAATTTTTGCCTGGACCGCCCTTTCGGGTTTTCAATCCACCGAGACGCTCATTTTTTGCCTAAGTTGCCCTTTCAGGTTTTCAACTTAGCGAGCTTTTCTTTTCAAGCGATGTATTTTTTGACTATGTCCGCATTCACAGGGTGTGGGAAATCCTCGCCATCCATGGTGGTAAGCAACATGGCACCGCCGGAGAATATTTTCTTGATTACAAATGGTCCCTCATAAGTGGGAGTCCACTTGCCTCTGGGATCACCTTGTGGTAAGATGATGCGTTTGACAACTAAGCCACCAGTTTGGTATGCTTGACTTTTGACTTTTTTGTTGAAGGCTTTGATCACGCGCTTTTGGTACAACTGACCATGACAAATAGCTGCGAGCCTTTTCTCATCAATCAAGTTTATCTGGTCCAACCGGGTCTGAATCCAATCGTCTTCGTCTAGATCGGCTTCTTTCATAATCCTTAGGGAAGGAATTTGAATTTCAATTGGAAGAACTGCCTCCATACCATAGACTAAGGAGAATGGAGTTGCCCCTGTTGAAGTACGCGCAGATGTGCGATAACCATGAAGAGCAAAAGGTAACATCTCATGCCAGCCTTTGTAGGTTACTGTCATTTTTTGTATGATTTTCTTGATGTTTTTATTGGCAGCTTCCACTGCGCCATTCATCTTTGGTCGATATGGAGAAGAATTATGATGTTTGATCTTGAACTGTGTGCAAAGTTCAGTAATCATTCTGTTGTTTAGATTTGTGCCATTGTCTGTGATGATCCGTTCGGGAATGCCATACCGACAAATGAGATTGTGCTTGATAAACCGGGCCACAACATTCTTGGTGACAAAAGCAAATGAAGCTGCTTCTACCCATTTAGTGAAGTAGTCAATGGCGACCAGGATAAAACGATGTCCGTTGGAGGCAGTAGGTTTGATTTCTCCAATCATATCAATACCCCACATTGCGAAAGGCCAAGGAGCCGTCAGCACGTTTAACGGGACTGGAGGTACATGTACCTTGTCTGCATATATCTGACACTTGTGACAGGTTCGGGAATGATGATGACAGTCCGTCTCCATGGTAGACCAGTAATAACCTGCTCTGAGGATCTTTTTAGCCATTGTATGTCCACTTGAATGAGTACCAAAGGCACCATCGTGTATGTCTTCCATAATCCGTTCTGCTTCCTTCTTGTTTACACAACGAAGTAAAGTCGAGTCATGGTTGCGTTTGTATAGGGTTCCATTACTTAGAAAGAATTTGGCGGCAAACCTCCTTAGAAACTTTCTGTCGTTGATGGACGCCCCTTCAGGGTACTCCTGAGTTTCGAGATATCTTTTTACTTCATGGAACCATGGTTTTTCTCCCGTTCCTTCGGCATTGATCTCATTGCAGTAGGATGGTTCATCTTGTCTGTAAATGGTGATCGTCGGCGCCTCATTGTCCCACCTGACTTTGAACATGGATGACATGGTAGCCAAGGCATCAGCTAGTTGATTTTCCTCGCGTGGGATGTGTTCAAAAGTGATTTCTTCGAAATAAGGAATCAGACTCAGCACATATTCTTTGTAAGGAATTAGATTCGGGTGCTTCGTGTCCCATTCCTCTTTGACTTGGTAAATTACCAAGGCCAAGTCTCCGTAGACCTTCAGGAATTTGATTCTGAGATCGATTGCAGCTTTGAGACCCAGAATACATGCTTCGTACTCGGCTATATTGTTAGTGCAGTTGAAGCATAATCTGGCAGTGAATGGTGTATAACCTCCTGCAGGAGAAATGATCACAGCTCCGATGCCATTGCCAAGTGCGTTAGAAGCTCCGTCAAAAACCATAGTCCACCGGGATCCTGGCTCGGGTCCTTCTTCTGGTCCTGGTTGTTTGTAGTCATTGACTAGCATAATGTCCTCGTCTGGGAAGTCAAAGTTCAATGCTTGATAATCATCCACTGCTTGATGAGCCAGATGATCAGCTACCACACTTCCTTTGATTGCTTTTTGTGAAGTGTATTGAATGTCATATTCTGTTAGGATCATTTGCCATCTTGCTATTCTTCCAGAGAGAACAGGCTTTTCGAACACGTACTTGATAGGATCCATTTTGGAGATTAGGAAAGTGGTGTGATTTAGCATATACTGTCTTAGTCGGCGAGCCGCCCATGCTAAGGCACAACAAGTTATTTCGAGTAGTGAGTATCTTGTTTCACAATCGGTAAACTTTTTGCTAAGATAGTAGATTGCATGCTCCTTTCGGCCGGACTCGTCATGTTGCCCCAGTACACACCCCATTGAATCTTCTAACACAGTTAGGTACATTATCAGGGGTCTTCCTTCCACAGGTGGTAGCAAGATTGGCGGTTTTTGGAGATACTCTTTGATTTTGTCAAAGGCTAACTGGCATTTGTCATTACACCTTTCCACTTGATCTTTCTTCAACAGTTTGAAGATCGGCACACAAGTAGTAGTCATGTGGGCAATAAATCGGGCGATGTAATTCAGACGTCCCAAGAATCCTCTGACTTGTTTCTCGGTACGGGGTATAGGCATTTCTTGAATGGCTTTGACCTTGGCCGGATCAACCTCAATACCTTTGCTACTGACGATGAAACCTAAGAGTTTGCCGGATC
Organism: Vicia villosa; assembly: GCF_029867415.1. Taxonomy (NCBI): domain Eukaryota; kingdom Viridiplantae; phylum Streptophyta; class Magnoliopsida; order Fabales; family Fabaceae; genus Vicia; species Vicia villosa. The sequence continues at coordinate 166,019,318 of NC_081180.1, forward strand.
TTACTCCAAAGGTACACTTATTTGGATTCAGTCGCAACCTGTATTTCTTGAGTCTGTCAAACAGCTTGTGTAGATGACCCAAATGTTCTTCTTCGGTGTTGGACTTTGCAATCATATCATCGACATACACCTCTATCTCCTGATGAATCATATCATGAAATAGAGCTACCATTGCACGTTGATAGGTTGCTCCTGCGTTCTTTAAACCAAAGGGCATTACTTTGTAACAAAAGGTTCCCCAGGGTGTTGTGAAGGTTGTTTTTTCCATGTCTTCGGGTGCCATCTTGATTTGATTGTACCCTGAGAATCCATCCATAAAGGAGAATACCTTGCATTGTGCGGTATTATCAACCGGTACATCGATGTGAGGTAAAGGGAAATCATCTTTGGGGCTTGCCCGGTTTAGATCTCTGTAGTCTACACACATTCTGACTTTCCCGTCTTTTTTAGGTACGGGCACGATGTTAGCTATCCAAGGAGGATAACTTACAACTTTCAGGAAGCCGGCATTGAATTGCTTTTCAACCTCGTCTTTGATCTTTTTTGACATATCAGGCCTACTCCTTCGTAGTTTCTGCTTGACTGGAGTGCTACCTTCTTTGATTGGCAGGCGATGAACCACAATGTCCGTGTCAAGGCCTGGCATATCTTCATAGGACCAGGCGAATATCTCGACGTAGTCTTGCAACATTTGAATCAGTCTTTGCTTGACACTGTGTTCTAAATCAGCCCCTATTTTGACTTCTTTCTTTTCTTCGTTGCTGCCCAAGTTGATAACCTCAATTAGTTCCTCATGAGGCTGTATAGCCTTTTCTTCTTGTTCTAGCAGCCTTGCAAGTTCTCTTGGTACTTCACAATCTTCCTCACTTTCGTCCTCAGTTTGGTAGATTGGATTTTCAAAGTCATGACGGGCAATAGCAGAATCGTTATCGACTGGATCCAACGTGAATGTGAATCTGCATTTTATTTATGTGAGTGTATGTAAGAAAACATAGCTATTTGAAAAGAAAAGAAAGAAAAAGGATCACAAAATCTGAATATGCAAACGTCCCATGATTTTATTGAATGCACATGCTCATGATATGATAAACCCTTATAAAAGGACCAGTGTGCTTCGGGCAAGGCACACGGCTTTCAAGCTCATGGTTCGATAGTACAGGAACCATTTTTATCTTTGCACAATATACACAAAGAAAACAGGAAATTGCATTTACTCCTGATCGAAGGAGATCACATCCTCGGTGTTCCAGTTGTTCAATCCATTGTTGTGAGCAGGGAGTATCCAGCTGTTCCAGTTGCAGTTGTCTTCTTCATCTCCCACAGCATTGATTTCATTGGTGGGGAAATGAGTCGGTGATCTTTCAGGATAAGTAGGATGATCTGTTGGATATGAGGATCCAGGTTGAGGTACCTCTGTTGGCTGAGCGCGATACTCGATAAGGCCGTCCCATCCAGTCGGGATGATGTCTTTGAGGGAGACTTGTGCAGTCTGCTGAGTAGTGTACTGTGACAGAAAGTAACCCTCGTTATTTGGTGTTTCCCTGGTGTTTTCAGGAGTAAAATTGTCATCATAATGTTCATCCCATCCAGTTGGGACAATGTCTTCCATGGCGATTTGTGAGCTCGGAGGAGCGGAATATTTCACCATAAAGTCATATTTGCCACTTGGCTCTCCTAGCGTATCCCAAACTTCTTTAGGTGGATTTTGATATTGCTGAGTGCTGGGACTTGTGAGACTTTTGTCATTCTCAAATTGATCACCCCATCCAGTTGGGGTAATATCTTCCATAGCAATAAAAGAATTCTGAGGTGCGGTATATTGATAATTATATCTGCCGCTTGGATCTCCCAAAGTATCCCACATTCCCATGGAAATGGGTGGAATTTCATCTGGATATGGCTGAATGATATGGTTCAAGAACACTCCATCGTCTTCAATGGCGTTTACTCCTTGGCTGATGAAATGTGACATTAATCCTCTAGAGTAAGGACTTTGATCATTCTTTTGATTTCCTCTATCATAGCCCAGGCCTAGCTTGTCGGACTTGTAAGGTATATCGAGGAGCTGTCCCCATACTGTGCAATCACCTTTTTCGATCACAGCTTTGGCATCTTTGAGAGAAGCCATAGTTGTAGTTGGAGTAGCAGAAATATGCTTGGTAGTAGAGACATCTGGAGAGACCACCTCAAAAGATTGGCAGGGAGTTTCGATGAATTCGTCATCCAACTCGACATATTTGGAATTGCTCAGGTGACTAACCACATATTCCTCTTCGCCATAAACTGTGACAATCTTTCCTTTTACTGGATATTTCAACTTCTGATGCAGGGTAGAAGTTATAGCATTTGCCCCATGTATCCAAGGGCGTCCTAGCAAACAGGAATACGCTGGGTGAATTTCCATTACGTAAAAGGTAGAATCAAAGATCTGAGAGCCCACTCTGATTGGGAGATTCACCTTTCCGTACACTGTTCTTGTTGACCCATCGAAGGCTCTTACCACAACATCGCTTGGTTGTAACACAACTCCTTCGAAGTCAAGCTTTTCCAGTACTGTTTTTGGTAACACGTTCAAAGAAGAACCGTTATCTACCAGCACATGAGATAGAGTGGTGCCATTAAATTCAATGGAGATATGTAGGGCTTTATTGTGATTCTTTCCAGCAGGGGTTAGATCAACATCAGAGAAACCGAGGCCATTGGTCACTGTTAGATTGGCAACACAATTTTCAAATTGATCGACTGAAATCTTTTGAGGCACATGCGCAACTTTCAGGAACTTCATCAGAGCTTTGGCATGAGCTTCTGAATACTTTAACAGAGACAGCATTGAGATTTTTGAAGCAGTGTGCCCCAGTTGTTCGACAATATTGTAATCACTCTTGCAGATGATTTTCAATATTTCCTCCATTTCTTGCTTCGATGGATCTTCAACAGTGACCTCCACCGGTATTTGAACTGGCTCAACTTGTGGCTTTTTGCCTCGAGCGTCGATATCTTGATTAGGAACTGGGACCTGGACTGGACCAGTAGCAACATTTGGAGAAATTTCTGGTGAAAAGATCCTTCCACTTCTCGTAATCTTGCTGGTACCCACAATATTATCCACAGTTGGAGCAGTTAACTTCGTGGCCTCTTCAGTCGAGGTACCCTGCTTAACTCCATAGACATAAACATTAGTGTTGTAATCCCACGGGACAGATTTGTCTGAGGAGTATGGAAATGGAGTTGGACTAGCAATGATTACTGATGCCACTTTGAGTGTAGCGGAAATTTTGAAAGGAGCCTTGGCAGAGATTTTGAATGGTAAGCTGGAGATCACTGAGACATCCTCTATTCTCATTCCGTTTGCAAAGACTTCGCATAACACGTCCATAGAAGGGAGCCTCTCAAACATAATGATACGGCGATCCATCCATTTTTGAATTCCCATTCTCATATTTTCACAACCATTGGGCAGGTATGAGCAATAAAAGCAATCAGGGTCACAACCTGGAAAGTAACCAGCTTGGATTAGCTTTCCTTTGACTTCGAGGAGCGGAGTTGACAATTCGGTCACATCATAGATGTAAACAGTGTCTAGGATAGCGTTGACAGTTTTGTCATGCTTCGGCATGGGTGCCGTGATGACATTTGGAGTTTCTGGAGGATCGAACTCAATTTCCCCAGCATCTATCATGTCTTGTATTTTATTTTTTAGAGCCCAACAGTGATCTGCGTCATGTCCTGGACAGTTTGAGTGATACGCACACGCTGCATCGGGGCGATAACTCGGAGAGGAAGTGTTGACATTCTTTGAAGGATCTTTTAATGTGATCAGATCTGCTTTTAGCAAATGCTGCAATGCCTGAGAGATTGGCATATTGATTCTGGTGAAATTTCTTCTTGGCGCATCTGGTCGACGCGTATATTTTGGCTGTTGATCTTTTTGAGGTGCAGATGCGGAGATCAGAACTGCCCCCACAGATTGGTGTTGCTCACTTTTGCGACCTTTCAGACTGTGCATTGTGTTGACCTCATTTCTCCCACTGATGGGCCTTTTGGTAGTACTAGAGGAAGAGCCTATTTGAATTTTTCCATTTTGAATGCCGCTTTCGACACGTTCCCCAGTTAATATCAGGTCAGTGAAACCTGATGATGAGCTTCCCAGCAAATGACTATAGAAAGGGCCAGTTAAAGTGCCCATGAACATGTCGACCAGCTCGCGATCAGATAAGGGTGGTTGAACCCTTCCAGCCATATCTCTCCATTTTTGTGCATATCCTTTGAAACTTTCTTTTGGTGCCATGGACATGCCCCTTAGTTGAGTACGTGTTGGTGCAAGATCAGCATTGTATTGATACTGTTTGTAAAAAGCAGCAGCTAAATCTTCCCAGGTATGAACTTTTGTACTTTCCAGCTGGTAGTACCACTCGAGTTGTGTACCCGACAGACTTTCTTGGAAGAAGTGAATCCACAATTTGTTATCTGTTGTGTGAGGTTGTATCTTCCTTACATAGGACCTCAGATGTAGTTTTGGGCAAGAAACTCCATCATATTTCACAAAGATAGGAACTTTGAACTTTGGAGGGATAACGACATCTGAGATGAGTCCCAGATCATTGAAATCTAAGCCAGGTATTTTTTGTATCTCCATAGCTTTCATGCGTTCTTCCAACTGCTGATACTTGTCATCATCCTGTTTGTCTCCAGAATGATAATCTTCTTCATTAGAAGAGAGAGAGGGTTTGGCAGAACCCTGGTTGCTGTGATTGTCTCCTTGTTCACCATCACCGACTATTTCAGGGATCGGTGGCTTTTTGAACTTTTTGGCTGGGATTTTGATCTTTCTTTTCAGTTGGCTCAAGCCTACAGATCCTTTGGGCTTCTTTTTCTTCTTGATCATCAGGGCTTTCAGTTCTTGTTGCCCCTTTGCGAGTTCCAGAATTGCCACTTGAACTTGGGCGTTCTGTGCTTCGAGATTCTTGATGCTTGTTTCAGATTCCATCTCTTCTGACTGAAATAAACAGCGAGGAGATGAGAAACCCGTCATGTGAACCTGTTATGCAATGTGTATGAATGCAATGTATATGCAATGAATGAAATGTGTATGCAATGAATGAAATGTATATGCAATGTTTTCAAGGATCTTAGAGTTTAGATTTGTTAAAACAAAAGAAAAACAAACATTTGTTAGTCAAACAATTTATTATTATTTTTTCTTCTTTTTTTTCTTTTTTTTTGCCTCATTCGGGCTTACAAAACAGAAATAAATAAAGTGAAGGATCCCTCAGGTCTCCCATGGACGCTTTCTCTTTGCACCCAGGAATGTGTTGATCTGCTGCTCTTCTTGGAGTTGTCCGGTGAGCTCCAATAATCTTCTCTCATAGTCTTGACAGTGCGCTTTGAAGGTATCTCTTTCCTCTTTTAGTTGAACCCAAGATTTTTGCAACTCTTCCAGGTCAGTTGGCATATCCGGATGTAGAATAACTTGAGGTTCGTCTCCTTCGGCTTCCGACTCAATAGTCACAGGTAGAATAGCGGGATAGGGCATGATGAGTTTCTGAGCATGAGCCCGCACCCATCTGAGATAAGGTTCCATAGGAATAGAATTCCATTGCCCCAAAGTTTTGCTTTCTATTCTATAGACACTGCCCCACGCATGTATAAACCTTCGTCGGTGTCTATGGGAATCATCCCCGTAATCAAACACAATGCCACGGATAATCATGTCATGAGGACCGTTGCTCCGTGCATATCCGAATTGGCGTAAAGCTAAAGAGGGATTGTAAGTGATGCCTCCTTTGATGCCAAGTAGTGGCACATTAGGGTACTCTCCACAATGATCAATGATAGTAATGTCTCTTTGAAAGAAGTTGTTCCACCGGATATCTGAATGAGACAAAGACATAATCCTGCGAGACCATTGCATTCTTTGTTCATTTCTCAACACTGATCGGGGAAGATGAAATGTAAACCACCTAGCCAGCAGTGGTATACAGCACATGAGAGTTCCTCGTTTCTGTCGCGGGCGAAAAATCGTTGTCTTTTTTCGGGATGAGACACCTGATGCCTTCTTTGGGCTCGAGTGCTCAAAAAATGATTTTTCTTTTGTACCGACCAAACTTTTTATTGTTTCCAAAAGAGGAAAAGGAAAAAAGCTGCAATAACCTAAAAGTGGGGGGAGAGATCTTGGGTAAGAGGGTTGGTTATACGAAGGGAAGGTATTAGCACCCAACGTATCTATAGTACTCTATAGGTTTCTTTGTTTTGTTTATTCCATTCTTGTTATGGTGGAGGTTCTTGTGAGAAAGAGGTGGGACCTAAGGTGTTTGTTTGATTATGCTCGCAAAGATCATCGCGATCCTCTGCATACATATCCCTTAGAGGGAATCAGAGCATCTGTAGCTCGGGGTCTACGGGTGCTAAGGTTTGAGTGGTTTGAGAGAGAAGTTTTGCTCGCCAAGGATACGACCTTGTGCCTACGTATTCTCAAAGGGATGTTGAGAAAGTCAGAGCAATCGTAGTTCCCACTTATGCTAGTGGAAGCAAAGGATAAGAGACAAATGTCATCTAAATGTTCGATGTATCTAATCTATATCATCACATACATCTGTTTGATTTTTTGTTTGAAAATCTTTTCATTATAAGCCCTGGGCTGTGCCACTTATGGCGCTTAGAATGATAAAGATGTTTTTTTTGTTTAACCAGCCTTGTGGCAAAAACTTTCAATGAAGTCAGCCTTGTGACAAAAAGTTTTGATTAATCAGCCAGCCTCGTGGCAAAAGTTTCAATGAAGTCAGCCTTGTGACAAAAACTTTGATTAATCAGCCAGTACGGTGGCAAAACGGTTTGATTGATTAGCCAGCCTTGTGGCAAAAAGAAGTTTGATTGATTAGCCAGCCTTGTGGCAAAAAAGTTTGATTGATTGATTGTTTGTGATGATATAGAAGAGATACTCCTATCATAGAGATGATAAATATCTAATCTCCTAGGGTATTTGATTTGGATATTAGGGATGCTTATAAGAAGCCCGTGGGTCCTTGTACGAAGCCCAAGAGGAGGCTATCCGAGGGTCCTTGCATTGTAAGCCCAAGAGGAGGCTATGGGAGGGACAATCCAGGGTCCTTGCATTGTAAGCCCAAGAGGAGGCTATGGGAGGGTCACTCGTTTGTACAAAGCCCAAGGGGAGGCATGGTATAGTTGGTTTGAGCTCTTAGAGCGATTTCACCGGGAAACCATACTCTATGTCCTAACCTAAACTAGGGAGATTCTTTGCACGAAGCCCAATAGGAGGCTATGGGGAACCTAGTGTTGTACTAAGTTGAACAAGCACACATATCACACATATGAACAAACATGAACAAGTATGAACAAACATGAACAGGTATGAACAATTATACATATATATGACAAAGTGTGTGTATATAATGGAGTTTATGAAGGAAATATACCTGTAAGCATGATCCATTTGTATACACAGGGCTCGGGACTCACACTCGGGGAGAGGTCCACTTGAGTTTATTCAAAGCTATGTAAACAGGTATTTACAAAGGGGCTTGGGACTTATACCTACATGGAGGCCCATGATATTTTTGGGAAGATTTAAAGAAACCTTCATTTTTGTTTTTTTGTATTTTTTTGGAGTTTTAATTGATCGAGATATGTACAAAGGTGTGTACAATGAAATACCTAATTTCATGTACAGGAATGGGTATGTACAAAAGGGGCTTGGGACTTATACCTACATGGAGGCCCATGGTATTTTTGGAAAGTTTTGTTTCTTTGAAGTTTTATTGTTTTGGAAACTGTACAAAAAGAAAAGAAATGGGACTTACACTCTCTAATATTCGAGAGGCCCCACTTCGTTTTGAAAATTAATTGATTAGTCAAAAGGATTTAATCAAAAAGAAGTGGTTTATCGTTTTGAAAAAGAATCGCGATCGCTCGTCTTAAAACGATTTGAATTTTGACAAAAGTCAACTTAATTAAGTTAAAACAAGTTTTAATGCTTAATTAAGACCTAAATGATTAGGGTTTGATCACAAAAAATATTTACAAGTGATTAGGTTAAAAATTAAATGAAAAAACAATATTTAAAGTATTTAAAAACACTTAAAAATGTATCATTTTAAACCTAATTAAAAGCATATTAAATAAATCCTTTTTTATGATTTTTTTTGATATTGTTAAAATATGTATATTAAATAAAAGATGTGTAAAAAATGAAATAAAAATGAGTTAATTTGATTGGTCAATGAATTAATTAAAGTTGTGTAAAAAAAAAAATTGAAAGAAAATAGTGATAAAAAAATGTTTTGGCCCCCATGAGTGTTGAACTCGCGTCCTCTCTCTCACAACTCAAAAACTTAACCAACCAGACCACGCGCGTGGTCTGTTAATCTCTTGCAATGAATTAAATATATTTTGAATCAAGTTCCTAAGTTCAGTTTCAAAATTTGGCGCCAAGAACACAACCCCCAAATTGAATTTGAAAATTCTGAAAACTGAATTGTTTGGATCAAGTGAATAGCCTAACTTGCTCGATTTTCCATAACGAACACAATGGTATCATTTAATTGCATTTATTTTAACTCTAAGGCTATCAATTTTCTGATGAACACGAAGAACCCTAATTCTGAGTTTCAATCTGAAATCGTGTGTGTGCATGATGAGTTGCAATTGATTGAGGGTTAATGATCCATACATATGCAGAAACATGATGGTAAACCAGTTTTTCATTTATGATGCATGTATGATAGAGTTTGAAGTTCAAGAGAGCTTACCTTCTAAAACGGCCACCTGAGAATTGAATTTTGCAATAGGGGTGTTACAGAAGTTGCTTGATGATCTGGATAGCTTCAATGGACCTTATGGAAGGTGTCTGGATGCTTGGAATGAATTGAAAACCCCTGGAGCAGTTGGTGGTACCCGATCTGCAGTAGGAGCAAGTGAGAATCGAGCTTGATGATTCTGATGTTTCAGGTTGATGATGAGTGTTTGGATAGTTCATATGAAGTATATGGATGGTGTTTGAAGTGTTAGTTTGGACAGAAATGACCTGGAATTGATTTTGGCATGATAAGGCTTAGGTTATGCATATTTGAGAAGTGAGATGATGATTCTGAGATTTGAGGTGTTTTTGGGTGTATGAGTGATTCAAACACATCCCATATGATGTTTATGAGATGTTAGAATCATTACTTTGGCCAGAACTTCAAGGGTTTAGAGGTTGGGATTTCTACCTCTTTGAAACTTAAGAAACTTGCAATTCAAGAAAGAAAGAGAAAACCTATAATTTGTGAGGTTTTGGTGTGATTTGCAATGAAGTAAGGACCTCTATTTATAGGCCAAAGAGTCTGAACTCAGAGCTTTGCAACTTGCTTCAAAGTTTGATGATTTGGCTTAAGGGATAGAAAGGAATCTTTCACATTTAATGCATATGGTTAAAAGTAACTAAACCATGGTTATTTCTCTAAGCTTCTTATCTCTTTCCATTCTGATCTCAAATCAGAAATATCTTTCAATTATTGCCTCTATGTGTCATCAATTGGATCATTTGGTAGAATAGTGCATAACTTTGGTAAAAATGGCTTGTAATTTCATGCATAATGGTCACTAATGGCAAAATTCAAAACCATAGCTACACTCCATGTTTTTTCATGCTCTTGGACATTTTGGAAAGCTCATGTTGTGTACTTCAAAACCCTAGTTGGAAGTTTCCTCAAGACCTTTAAGGAAATGGGTGAAAAAGATCCATGAACTTTGAAGAAAATGAAGTTTTAAGTGAAATTTTCCAAAGATGCCAACTTTGAAGCACCATATCTCTTAAATGGTTGATCTTATGGAAAAAAATTATATGTGACAAAGTTATTCATTGGATCAAAATCTACAACTTTCATGTTGGAAGTTTTTTTCAGTTTGTAGGTGAAATTTTGAGAAATTCCCTTCCAAAGTTTGGAAAAAACCATTGAAAAACACTTAGAAAATTTTCTAAGTATGGAAAGTCAAACTTTTGACTTTTTGATTCTTGATTGATTTTCTTGATTTTTCTTGATCAAATGACTTCATATATCATATATTGATGATTCAAAACTTCAAAAGTCATGGTTGACCAAAATTTCCCAAAAGTCAATGGTGATCTTGTGCAGTTGACTTTTTCAGACGAATCGCGTTTCTGGAGATTTCAAATGAAACAGGTTATCCTCACCAAATGAATGGTATGAATGGATCACATTGAAGCATTAGAGGATATTGACTCATAGTTTGAGTTGTGGCACCATGTCCTGATTAAAAAGTCAATTGTTCAGTGAATTAGGTCAAAAACCCTAATTGTCGACCTGATGAAATTGATGACTGTGGTTCTTGAATTGAGACAAAATTTTCATTGGATATTGTCATAGGGATTATTTGAAGATGATTGAGACCTTTGATTGACTTCCTGGGGATTTTTAGGGTTTCCCAAATGTGATCCCTGATTTTGGTCCCTGATAGTTCAAAACCCTAATCTGAGGATTTGCAATTTCACTATTGATCAATCCTTGTGTAGGAGATGTCTTGAGCCAATGGATTAGGTCAAAATGATGTACTTGGGGTCTTGAGGTCATGTCCCAAGTCATTAGGTCAAATCCTGAGCAGAAGTCAGGAGTATGCTATCTTCAGTCAAAACCCTAATCTGGTTGGTTCAGAGCCTTTGAGCTTGTTGAAATGAATCTCTGAGGACCAAATGTTGATTGTTGATGAAGATAATTCTTTTGAGATGAAGGGATAACAAAACCCTAATTGATTGTTACTTGTACTGATGAGTGATTTCCTGATTAAATCCTGCTGAGTCACAAGTAGCAAACACAAGCTATGCAATTTTGTTAGAGATGCAAATGATGCATATACAATGATATGAGGTGGTATCTTAGGTCAAAAATTGGGGTATGACAGATGCCCCTATTTAAGTTTCTTTAACCTGAGACATGAAGATTGAAGATCTTCGTTTTGATAGGGTGGAAGAGACTTAAATATCAGAAGACGCGAATTTTGGACCTAAGATACCAAAATTGCGAATGATGCAAGGATATCTTTACCGAGGGATATCAAGAACTGACTCCACTGGGGACAAGAGATCGGGAAGGATATCTCAATCCGTTTTAGGAAGAGAATCCGTTTTTTTCTTTTTTTCGGGAAAGCAAGTGTATGCTTCACCGGGGAATGATAGCTTTGTAAGAAAAGCTTACCTATCGACATTATCGACTATCAGCATGGGGATAGACTTGTTTAATAATGCGAAGGTGAAAGGTGTGAAACCGTATTACCGACTATCAGCATGGTGACAGACTTGACAAGGTAAAAAGAGTTTCAAAGGTTCGGTTAATATTACCGACTATCAGCCTTGTGATAGACATGTTAAATAATATAACCAGAACAAAAGGTTACCGACTACCAGCCTTGTGATAGTGGTTTTGAAGACATGATCAATTATCAGCCAAGTGACAAAATGATCCTGGAGACTTTGCTAGGGGAATTACTGGTTATTCAGCCTTGTGAACAGTAATAAGGCCCTGATCGTCAAATGATCTTCATGATTGATTTCCTTGAGAGGAAATTTTTTGAAAGAAATATAAACTGCTCAAATGATGAGGCTATTGTTTATGGTTCTATTTTTCACGACTCTGTTTGAGGAATCGGAATTTGAATCTTTGGTAAAGACAGGGTTCTAACCAAGAATGAATTGGAAAGAAACAGTCAAACAAGACTTTGTACCCATGAGGAATGAACTCGAATGGGGATTTTCTCCTTTGTTTTGAGAGGAGAAACTAAAGCAACCTTCTTCCACGAGGAATGATCTCAGTGGGGAACTGGAGAAAGAAAGGATGTTATTTCTGCTTATGGGTGACAACCTACTGGAGAGATGACACGCCCATACTTGTTTCTTTTTTCTTTTCTTTCTTCTTTTTTCTTTCTCTTCCTTTTTCTTTTTTTGGGATAGATATATCCTGAACAAGTGATTATTGAAGCAAACATTGAAAAATGCAAGAATGCATAAATGATGCAAATATGTATGAATGATGAATGTCATGAATGTAGCATGCATGCTGACGAAACTGACAGACAATGAAGTATATACTGGAGAAGGACCAACGTCGCAATATAACCAGATACTTGGCAAATGTTCTTCAACACGGTGTAGATAACACAGGTGATGAATGGTGTTGCGTGCTTTAAACTTCTCTGGGGAAGATGAGCATCTTTTCTTATTGAGATGAAAGAACCTCCTCACTGGAGATGGAAAATCTTCTTCACTGGGGATAAAAGAGCTTCTTCACTGGGGATAGAAGAACTTTTCCTATCATAATCTTTGATTCATCCTATGGAGATAGCTGTTGATGTTCCTTCTGTTGTTCACAACTCAAAGGAAAATTTCGCTTTTATTTTGAAAAAGTGAAGTAAATTCATTTAAAACTTTTTTTTTCATTTTTTTTTCAAAAGTGAATAACACGATTAAAGCGTCATTTTGCAAGCTAAAAGAAATTAGAGATTGCAACAAATGGGCACAAGGCTCAAATTTATTTAATAGGATGGTAATCAGCTAAAGGCGTGATTCCATGGAGTATTTACAAAAGTTGGAAATGGTAATTATGCGGAAAAGGCTACATTAAAAGCAATAACCACTATTCCCTTACAACTTTGAGTTCCAACTGTGTTTGTCGCTTCAGATTGGCGATGATTTGATCGTAGATCCTTTGATGGAAAAGACGATTCAGGTGACGAAGTATGGACTGATGCAGTTACTTTGTCATAAATCCCTAATTTTTGCCTAGATTGCCCTTTCAGGTTTTCAATCTACCAGGATGAATTTTTTTCTGTTTATTGTCTCTAATTTTTGCCTGGACCGCCCTTTCGGGTTTTCAGTCCACCGAGACGCTCATTTTTGCCTAAGTCGCCCTTTGCGGGTTTTCAACTTACCGAGCTGTTCTTTTGTATTTTTTTTAGACAAAGTATTTCTTGACTGCATCAGCATTCACAGGATGTGGGAGTTCATCACCATCCATGGTTGTAAGAGTCATTGCGCCGCCAGAAAATGTTCTTTTGACAACATACGGGCCTTCGTAATTAGGAGACCATTTGCCCCTAGAATCTGGTTGAAAAGACAAGATCTTTTTAAGCACGAGGTCGCCTTCTCGAAATTCACGAGGTCGAACCTTTTTGTTGAAGGCTTGTTTCATCCTTGCTTGGTATAACTGTCCATGGCATAGAGCAGTCATACGTTTCTCTTCGATTAAATTCAACTGATCGTATCTGCTTTGACACCATTCAGCCTCTGATAACTTAGTCTCCATGAGGACTCTCATTGATGGGATTTCAACTTCTACGGGGAGCACAACTTCCATGCCGTATACTAGAGAAAAGGGAGTTGCCCCTGTTGAAGTACGCACTGAAGTACGGTACCCATGTAAAGCAAATGGCAGCATTTTGTGCCAGTCTTTGTAAGTGACGACCATTTTCTGGACGATCTTCTTAATGTTCTTGTTGGCAGCTTCGACGGCGCCGTTCATTTTTGGTCTGTAAGGAGAAGAGTTATGATGCTCAATTTTGAATTCCTCACATAATTCTTTCATCATCTTGTTGTTCAAGTTTGAACCATTGTCAGTAATGATCTTGCTGGGAACACCATATCGGCAAATGATGTTGTTCTTGATGAACCTCACAACCACTTGTCTTGTAACATTGGCGTAAGATGCTGCTTCGACCCATTTGGTGAAGTAATCAATTGCCACTAAGATGAAACGATGACCGTTTGAAGCTTTTGGCTCGATCATTCCAATCATGTCAATACCCCACATGGAGAAAGGCCATGGAGATGAGAGAACGTTGAGTAGAGTCGGTGGCACATGGATCTTATCTGCGTAGATCTGGCACTTGTGACACCTTTTCACGTGTTTGTAACAGTCTGATTCCATTGTCAACCAATAGTATCCTGCTCTTAAGATCTTTTTGGACATTACATTCCCGTTTGAATGAGTTCCAAAGGACCCTTCATGCACTTCATGCATTAACATGTCTGCTTCGTGTCTATCCACGCATCTGAGCAAAACCATGTCGAAGTTTCTTTTGTATAGCACATCTCTGTTCAGGAAGAAACTGCCAGAAAGCCTCCTTAGAGTTTTCTTATCTTTGTTTGATGCTCCAAGCGGGTACTCTTGAGTTTGAAGGAAGCGTTTGATGTCGTGGAACCACGGTTTATCATCGATGACTGCTTCAGTTGCAAACACATAGGCAGGCCTTTCAAGGCGCGTGATTCTGACTTTAGGCACATCATTCCAGTGACTGACTTTGAACATGGAAGATAGAGTAGCCAAGGCGTCTGCCATTCGATTCTGATCTCGAGGTATATGATGCAATTCAACCTTGTTGAAGAAAGTCAACAGACATCTTGCATAATCTCTGTAGGGAATCAAGCCAGGGTGGTAAGTTTCCCATTTGTCTTTGATTTGGTTGATCACGAGGGCTGAATCTCCATATATGTCTAGGATCTTGATCCTTAAATCAATGGCTTCTTCGAGACCCATGATACAAGCTTCATATTCTGCGATGTTGTTGGTGCAATCAAATAGCAATCTGGCGGAGAATGGGATATGAGTACCCTTGGGAGTGATGATGATTGCCCCAATTCCATTGCCAAAAGCGTTTACTGCTCCATCGAAAATTAGGCCCCATCTTGATCCGGGCTCAGGACCTTCTTCTGGTAACGGTTCATCACAATCTTTCATCTTCAAGTACAAGACATCTTCGTCAGGAAAGTCAAATTTGAGAGATTGATATTCATTAATTGGTTTATGCGCCAAGTGATCGGCGAGAATGCTTCCTTTGACCGCTTTTTGAGCACGATATTCAATGTCATATTCGGATAGCAGCATTTGCCATCGGGCAATCCTTCCTGTTAAGGCAGGCTTTTCAAAGACATACTTGATCGGATCCATTTTGGAGATTAACCAAGTAGTATTGTTGATCATGTACTGGCGGAGACGTTTTGAAGCCCAAGCCAAAGCACAACATGTTTTTTCGAGCATGGAGTAACGAGACTCACAGTCTGTGAATTTCTTACTCAAGTAATAGATGGCATGTTCCTTCTTACCGGTTTCATCTTGTTGTCCAAGCATACAACCTATGGATTCTTCCAACACAGTAAGGTACATGATTAATGGTCTTCCTTCAACTGGAGGAATCAATATTGGTGGTTCTAACAGGTATTCCTTGATGCTGTCAAACGCTTTCTGGCAATCTTCAGTCCATACAACCCCTTGATCTTTGCGGAGAAGCTTGAAAATTGGCCCACAAGTAGCAGTCATTTGAGAGATGAATCTGGAGATATAGTTCAATCGTCCGAGAAATCCTCTTACTTGCTTTTCAGTCTTTGGTGCAGGCATATCTTGAATAGCTCTGACTTTGTCGGGATCTACTTCAATACCTCTTTGGCTGACAATGAAACCCAAGAGTTTTCCAGATCTAACCCCAAAAGTACATTTGTTAGGATTCAAGCGAAGCTGATATTTCCTTAGTCGTTGAAACAACTTCAAAAGGTATTCAATATGTTCTTCTTCTGTGCTGGACTTGGCTATCATGTCGTCCACATAAACTTCAATTTCTTTGTGCATCATGTCATGAAAGAGAGTAGTCATTGCCCTTTGGTAAGTTGCGCCTGCATTCTTTAATCCAAACGACATCACTTTGTAGCAAAATGTACCCCATGGGGTGATGAAAGATGTCTTCTCCATGTCTTCAGGAGCCATCTTGATCTGATTATAACCGGAGAACCCGTCCATGAAGGAAAAGACGTTTGAACTTAGCGGTGTTATCAACCAGCATGTCGATATGTGGTAATGGAAAATCATCTTTTGGACTGGCCTTGTTCAAATCACGGTAGTCAACACACATTCTGACTTTGCCATATTTCTTCGGAACTGGCACTATGTTGGCCAACCATTGAGGATACTCCGAGGTGACAA
This sequence comes from Vicia villosa, assembly GCF_029867415.1. Lineage (NCBI taxonomy): Eukaryota > Viridiplantae > Streptophyta > Magnoliopsida > Fabales > Fabaceae > Vicia > Vicia villosa. The sequence goes on from NC_081180.1 coordinate 166,035,295, forward strand.
GAAAACCTGCGTCGAGCTGTTTTTGAACTTCCACTTTAATCTTGTTAGCCATATCAGGGTGAGTCCTTCGCAATTTCTGCTTAACCGGCGGACATTCTGGCTTCAATGGCAAGTAATGCTGAACAATATTGGTATCCAACCCAGGCATGTCTTGGTAGGACCAGGCAAACACGTCAACATATTCTTTGAGAAGGTCTGTCAACTTACTCTTGACATCAGCATCAAGCAGCGATCCAATGGTCACTTCTTTTTTGTCTTCTTCAGAACCCAAGTTGATCTTTTCTAAAGGCTCTTTGTGAGGCAGAATGGCTCTTTCCTCGTGCTTAAGTAATCGAGAGATCTCGTCCGGGATCTCCTCTTCTTCCTCTTCTTCGGCTTCGAACACAGGAAACTCAAAGTTGGGAGAGGGCATAGGGTTATTGCATTCAATGGGTTTAATAGTAAATCTGCACATGTGATTTATATTTATTTCAGAAAATTTATGAATGCAGGAGTGTATGCAGATTTTTTTGAAAAAGTTTTTTTTTTTATGGTTTTTTAGGATTACCATTTCCAGAAAAAAAAGCAAAAAATAAAACATATAATGTAGGGAATTCAAAATGACACTTTATTTATGATTCATTTTTGAAACAAAGCCCTAAACACAAACTCATTTGTCTTGGGCAGGACAAAGAGGGAAACTTTTAAAACAAAGCCCTATACACAAAGTTATTTGGGCGGAACATTTAAAAGCAAAGCCCTATAAAACATCTCTCTGCTTTGGGCAAGGCAGGAGGTCAAACTAACAGCGAGGTGATTACTTTGAGCGGCGAACAACATTCGGAACGTCGACAGCCTTCCAGTAGCAACGAACTCCTCTGTGTATTATGTATTCAGGAAAATTCCCCTCAGAATTATCTTCAGCAATGACATTAACCGCTGGTCGAGCAGGATTTGAAGGTCCTGGTTTGTCAACCTTGTTCTTTGTAGAGTTGAAACGGTCTTCTTCTACTTCTTGAAGAGCATAAGACGAATCACAATCTTCAGAATTTGCAGGGTGTATTTCCCAGTCTTCAGGATGAAGAGACTCATTGTCAGCGACACTTTCCGAGTCAGTTGCGGGACCATCTTCCCCTTCATCTTCAAAAATGGCATTTATGTGATAATAACCATCGTCAGGATTGTTAATCTTGGCAGATGCATTGAAGTTGAAATCTTCAGTAATTTCAGGCTGCTGAGAAAATTAAGAGCATTGGTAAGCCTCTTCCGATTGACTATTATATTCAAAGGAATCTCCCCATCCAGTTGGTTGGATATCCTTAATCGCAATCTTTGAACTTTCAGGCGCAGTATATTTCACCATATAATCAAATTTTCCACTTGGTTGTCCCAAAGTGTCCCAGATTTCTGCAGGAATAGGCTCAGTTTCTTTGCCATTGGATTTCTGTGACGGAGGATATGGTTCTTCCTGAGATATGTATCCCGAGTCATTGAGATAACATTTCCATTCTTCTTCATCGTCGGAGAGACCTTCTTCGATGCATTCTTCGATAAGGACATTAACCTCTTGAGGAATTGGGTTAAGGAATCCTCCACTAATGAATGTTTCTTTCATCGGACGAAGGGTTTCATCCTTCTTGGTGCAGTTTGAGAATGTTGGTGAACATCCGAGACCTGCTCTAGTTTCATTCTTTGTAGGGATCACAACTTGCCCCCAGCCAGTGGTAGTTCCATCCTTTACTACTTTCACTGCCTCTTTGTAAGAAGAGATCGATGCTTTCTTCTTGGAAGATTCGTCTTCTAAAGAGAGACCTTGGAACTGTGTTCCTTCCACATCATCAGCACTAATGAAAGAGAAATTGGATAAATGGCTCACCATCAAGGCTTGTTCTCCACTTATTGTTACCAATTTTCCATTTGTTACAAATTTTAACTTTTGGTGGAGCGTAGAAGTTACTGCCCCTGCTTCATGGATCCATGGCCGTCCTAACAGACAGCTATAAGCAGCTTGAATGTCCATGACCTGGAAGGTGATTTGAAATGTATATGGACCAATTGTCATGGGAAGGTTGACTTCGCCAATAACAGATTTTCGCGATCCATCAAATGCTTTGACAACTACACCACTGAACTTCATAGGCATTCCTTGGTAAGACAAGCGACCAAGAGTCGTCTTTGGCATCACATTCAAGGAAGATCCGGTGTCTACCAACACATTGGACAAAGAGTCTGACTGACAGTTCATAGAAATGTGCAAAGCAAGATTGTGATTTTTACCCTCCTCGGGGAGTTCTTCATCACAGAAGCTTAAATTGTTGCAAGCAGTTATGTTAGCTATTATCCCATCAAAGCGATCAACAGTCACATCATGATCTACAAAAGCTTGATCCAAGACCTTCATCAGGGCTTCCCTGTGGGCTTCTGAGTTTAAAAGCAATGAAAGTATTGAGATTTTTGAAGGAGTCTGCATAAGCTGATCCACAATCTTATATTCACTTCTTTTGATAAGTTTCAAAATTTCATCAAAGTCAGAATTCACATTGGTTCCACTGGATTGACCAACATCAGTGTTTGTATTACTGACAGGAATTTCCTCAGGATTCCCTACTGGTGTATTGACAGGATTTTGTCCGGCTGCAGGAGCAACAGGTTGCTTTGAAGGTAGTGGAGTATACACACGTCCACTTCTTGTTACTCGACTCACATCAGCGATGTTCACGACAGATGAAAGAGTTGGTAAAGGAACTTCTTGTCCATTCTTTATCATTGTTGCATTGTAGTTGTATGGAACTGCCTTGTCAGAGTCATAAGGAACAGGTCCAGGTAGACAAATGATCAAAGGAGCAACAGGAACCCTTGGCTTGTTGTAAGTAACTTCTATGCGCTCAGGCAGGTTGAAATGAGGAACGATGATGTTAACTTTAGGCATTTCCGAGTTGATATCTGAGACTAAAAGCTCATGCGGATAACATCCTATCATGTTAACTTCATTTTCATCCCTATTTCTGTAGATCTGAATAGTACCATTATCCAACAGCACTTGGAGATCTCTTCTCACAATCGAACATCCATGAGGATCTACACAACATATGCTACAGGAACCGTATTGATGCTGGCGAAAACTCGGCCCTCGACAGAGAGTGGCGTGCATTTGTACCAAATCGGCTCTTGAGTAATTGATATTATAGACTCGGTATGGACCAGGACATCCATACACCATGTTTACAACATGCCCTCCATGATTGGGCAGCGGATTTGCTTGCACATTAGGATTCAAATTTCTGAAAGAGAGAAGATTAGATCTAACCAACCTCTGAACTTCATATTTCAAAGCTATGCAATGCTCAAGATCATGGCCAGGTGCTCCTTGATGATAAGGGCATGAGACCTCTGCTTTGTACCACCATGGGAGTTTCTCAGGTACTGGTGGTGGTGCTCTAGTTTGAACGAGACCTTTTTCAATCAACGCAGGGTACAATTCTGTGTAGGTCATTGGAATCGGATCGAACTGTGGAGCTCTTTGCACACGATTCTGATTATTGTTGAACTGCTGAGCCTGTTGTCGAGGCTGTTGTTGTTGAAACTGCGGGGTAAATCCCGGATTTGGTGTTGTATTAACGACTGGCGCAATAGCAGCAATCTGTTGTCGACGATTGACGTTTCCTTTTGGCTTCCCTTGGGACACCATGTCAACACTTTGTTCTTTCTTCTTTGGGAAACCACTTCCGAACTTTTTGGTTCCACTCGAAGATCCACCTTCTTTAGTCAGACGTCCGGTTCGGACTCCTTCTTCTAGACGCATCGCCATGTTTACCATTTGGGTGAAATCGCTTGGTGCACTAGCAATCATGCGTTCATAATAAAACGGACTGAGAGTATTCAAGAAGATCTTTGTCATCTCTTTCTCTTTTAACGGTGGATTAATCTGAGCAGCAGTTTCTCTCCATCGTTGGGCATACTCTTTGAAAGCTTCATGGTCTTTCTGAGCCATGGATCGGAGCTGATCTCTGTCGGGAGCCATATCCGAGTTGTATTTGTATTGTCGGACAAAGGCCTCGCCTAGGTCATTGAAAGTCCGAATATTGGTGCTATCCAAACCTGTGTACCACTTCAGTGCGGCACCAGTCAAACTGTCTTGAAAGTAATGGATGAGCAACTGATGATAATCTGCATAAGTAGACATCTTTCTGGCATACATCACGAGATGACTTTGTGGACAAGAACTTCCTTTGTACTTTTCAAAGTCAGGGACCTTGAACTTAGCCGGTATTTGTACACTGGGAACCAAACATAGCTCCTGGGCATTCTTTCCAAACAAATCTTTCCCACGAATAGCCTTGACTTCCAATTGAATCTTGTTGAACTGTTCTTGGAGATCTTCCACAAGATTACGCGGATTTGTGCTATCACCTTGATCACGATAAATCTCATTGCCATCATAAGGAACAGTGTGAACCGTAGGGGTCGGAACTGTCATAGTGGGTTGAGAAAGTGCCATAGTGATTTGGGAAAATGTTACCCCCTGATTTGGAATAAACGCCGAACCTTGTGCAGCAGGCGCTTCAGTTGTAGCTGTTTGAACCCCAGAGAAATTATGGCGGAAACCTGTACCAAAGCTGAAAGGCGGGCCCCAACCTTCTGGCATAGAGAAAGATGGAATGTTGAATGCAACTGTAGAAACTGGAGTAGTGACTTCAGATGTTACCGTTGCTTGACTGTTAGGTGGCGGCGGCTGATTCTGTGCGGCCATTAAGGAGTCAACCAGAGTAGTGAGACTTTCCAACTTTTCCTGAAGGGTGGTCACCGTACCACGGAGCTCAATATTCTCTTGTTCAGAGTGTTCCATTATTCTTCTTCTGCTTGAACGAGTATTGTATCTGTGATCTGATTGCGAGCGCGGTCGAGAAACTTTGAGACGCGACAGCTTGACGATCTAATGGAGAAAGATCCAAAAGATGAGACTCTATACAACAGACTCAATATGCAGAATGATGTATGCAAAGAGAAATTTTATGATTTTTTTCCAAATATTTTAAAGATTATTTCCTTGCAAACATTTGAACACAAACAAATCTTTTATTCATTCATTTTTTTTATTGCGATAATGGGAAATGTTACAACATTGGAGCGTAGCTCCTTACAGAATCAAATGATACATGAAAATCTAAACAAATCCTAAACATCTTCATCAGACGAAGAACCAAATGCATTGTGCAGCTTGAGCTTCATGATTTCTTTCCCATAGTAAGCTTTCAACTCGGCCTTTTCAGCTCTCAGCTTGTCAACCACATTCTTCCAATTGTCAGGTATCGGAGCGTTGCTTGTTGAGCCTTCAAGCTTTTTCTTGCTTTCTTTGATGTATCTTCTGATTGCGGCATCTTTCCGACGGATCTTCTCATCTTTGTTCATGAGCCATCCATCCTGATAATAGAGAGTTTCTTCATGTTCTTTCACTCTTTTCTTCAACTTTCTATTTTCCACATCAGTTCTTCGAAACTTTTCTTCCCAAGCGTCTTTTTCTATCCTCATCTTGGTCAAAGTGTCTTGGTATTCCTCCATAGCGGGAATGTTGGGTCGTTGAGGTACCACAGGGAACATGGGTTTTTCATAATCATAAGGCATTTGAAACTCCTTTGCCCTTTTCTTCACCCAACAGGTATAGGCGTTCGTAGCGATAAAGTTCCTTATCTCACCTTTTTCTTTCCATCGGATGTCGTACCAGGCTTTCACATTTTTGTTTTCAACCCTTGAGGATCATTTCCTTCCTGATAGAAGTAGCTTTCCACTGTAGGGCCAATGGGTTTAGTTGAATTTGCATACCCGAGATGTCGTCGGGCTAGGACCGGATTGTAATTAATTCCTCCTTGTGTACCAATGAGGGGTACGTTGGCGAATTCTCCACAACTTTCAATGGTTTTTGTACCGCAGCGAGCCAAGGTATACCACTGAATATCATTATTAGTAAGAGACATAAGTCTTTGAGACCAACGTAAACCTTCTTGGTTTTCCGTGAAAATGGGAGACTTAGGTAAGTGTGAAACAATCCATTTAAACAACAGAGGTGCACAACATACAATAATTCCACCACCTTGGTGATTCCTATGATGGACGGAGAAATACATGTCACCAAGCAGAGTCGGAACGGGATTTCCATTCAAAAAGACCTTTATGGCATTGATATCAACAAAGTCGTCGATATTGGGAAACAGAACCAACCCATAGATGAGCAAGGCTAGTACAGCTTCAAAAGCTATCATGCTACCAGTCTCGATGAAATCAAAGGCTCTCTTTATTAGAAACTGTGAAGGCAAACCTGGAAGGTTTCCTTTGGTAGTCCAATTACTCTCTATTTCAGATTTCTTCAAGTGGGTACCTGTTGCAATGACTGGTGACTTAGGAATGGCTTCCAAACCATTGAAAGGTATTTTGTCAGACACAGGAATACCCAAAAGATTGGCATATTCTTCCAAGGTTGGTACCAACTGATAGTCTGGAAAGGTAAAACACTGGTAGACGGGATCATAAAACTGAACCAGAGTTTTGAGAAGTCCTTCATCAACATGAGTGTTCAAGATAGGCAAAAGCTTTCCATGGCTTTTCCTAAAATCAGAAGGATCTTGTACAAAAGACGCTAACTCTTTCAGTCTTTCCACATTAGGCTCTTTGAAACCGTACCTCTTGGTATGCCTTTTTACCCACTCCAAAACCTAATCCTATAATGTTTGCAAAGAAAATTCTCTAATTGTTTGGAAAAAATCATGTTTTTATGGAAAAAGATTTTTTTTTATTTTTTTATGGATGTATGAATGCATGGATGCATGGATGCCACATATTCAAACATGGTAAAGCGAACATGGTAACGCAAACATGGTACTGTAAACATGGCAACACAAACATGGTAACACAAACATGGTACACACAGGTTCAAAGGTCCAGCGTCACGAGCATGAGGTCAGAGAACCAAACATGGGATAGTTCTAGTTAATCACCTGCAAAACATGTTCTACTGATACGTCAGAGTCTACATTTTTCTTTCGGATATTACCGGCTTTCCACAATTAAACTCATGAGCCAGCAATATTCTCAATAAAAACTCGTCTGAGTGTGGTTCTCCGCATGACAACTAATCCAAGTCTTCACCTGAATAGTTTCTGCACCACAACCTAATAAGGCCAGGATGGGTTGGGGTTCTACAGCCAACTCAGCTTCTACAGTTCAATGAAAGCAATAATGTCTTCGCAATTAACTCGCTAAACATATATTACAAACAAGGAACCTCCACTGAGCGGAAGGATTCTCACGTGCGCCTGCACATGACTATACCCTCCACCTAATTCTTATGTGTACTTAATCCGGGTTAGGATTTGTCCATAATGTATCACTTGTAACAGAACCACACAAGTAACAGAACCAAAGAACCAAACAAGAACAAAATAAAAACAAAACAAATAGAAATAACCCTTTCTTTGGAAACAATAAAAAGATGGTCCCCAGTGAAGTCGCCATTTTTCTGTCGCGGGCGAAAAATCGTTGTCTTTTTTCGGGATGAGACACCTGATGCCTTCTTTGGGCTCGAGTGCTCAAAAAATGATTTTTCTTTTGTACCGAACAAACTTTTTATTGTTTCCAAAAGAGGAAAAGGAAAAAAGCTGCAATAACCTAAAAGTGGGGGGAGAGATCTTGGGTAAGAGGGTTGGTTATACGAAGGGAAGGTATTAGCACCCAACGTATCTATAGTACTCTATAGGTTTCTTTGTTTTGTTTATTCCATTCTTGTTATGGTGGAGGTTCTTGTGAGAAAGAGGTGGGACCTAAGGTGTTTGTTTGATTATGCTCGCAAAGATCATCGCGATCCTCTGCATACATATCCCTTAGAGGGAATCAGAGCATCTGTAGCTCGGGGTCTACGGGTGCTAAGGTTTGAGTGGTTTGAGAGAGAAGTTTTGCTCGCCAAAGATACGACCTTGTGCCTACGTATTCTCAAAGGGATGTTGAGAAAGTCAGAGCAATCGTAGTTCCCACTTATGCTAGTGGAAGCAAAGGATAAGAGACAAATGTCATCTAAATGTTCGATGTATCTAATCTATATCATCACATACATCTGTTTGATTTTTTGTTTGAAAATCTTTTCATTATAAGCCCTGGGCTGTGCCACTTATGGCGCTTAGAATGATAAAGATGTTTTTTTTGTTTAACCAGCCTTGTGGCAAAAATTTTCAATGAAGTCAGCCTTGTGACAAAAAGTTTTGATTAATCAGCCAGCCTCGTGGCAAAAGTTTCAATGAAGTCAGCCTTGTGACAAAAACTTTGATTAATCAGCCAGTACGGTGGCAAAACGGTTTGATTGATTAGCCAGCCTTGTGGCAAAAAGAAGTTTGATTGATTAGCCAGCCTTGTGGCAAAAAAGTTTGATTGATTGATTGTTTGTGATGATATAGAAGAGATACTCCTATCATAGAGATGATAAATGTCTAATCTCCTAGGGTATTTGATTTGGATATTAGGGATGCTTATAAGAAGCCCGTGGGTCCTTGTACGAAGCCCAAGAGGAGGCTATCCGAGGGTCCTTGCATTGTAAGCCCAAGAGGAGGCTATGGGAGGGACAATCCAGGGTCCTTGCATTGTAAGCCCAAGAGGAGGCTATGGGAGGGTCACTCGTTTGTACAAAGCCCAAGGGGAGGCATGGTATAGTTGGTTTGAGCTCTTAGAGCGATTTCACCGGGAAACCATACTCTATGTCCTAACCTAAACTAGGGAGATTCTTTGCACGAAGCCCAATAGGAGGCTATGGGTAACCTAGTGTTGTACTAAGTTGAACAAGCACACATATCACACATATGAACAAACATGAACAAGTATGAACAAACATGAACAGGTATGAACAATTATACATATATATGACAAAGTGTGTGTATATAATGGAGTTTATGAAGGAAATATACCTGTAAGCATGATCCATTTGTATACACAGGGCTCGGGACTCACACTCGGGGAGAGGTCCACTTGAGTTTATTCAAAGCTATGTAAACAGGTATTTACAAAGGGGCTTGGGACTTATACCTACATGGAGGCCCATGATATTTTTGGGAAGATTTAAAGAAACCTTCATTTTTGTTTTTTTGGAGTTTTAATTGATCGAGATATGTACAAAGGTGTGTGTACAATGAAATACCTAATTTCATGTACAGGAATGGGTATGTACAAAAGGGGCTTGGGACTTATACCTACATGGAGGCCCATGGTATTTTTGGAAAGTTTTGTTTCTTTGAAGTTTTATTGTTTTGGAAACTGTACAAAAAGAAAAGAAATGGGACTTACACTCTCTAATATTCGAGAGGCCCCACTTCGTTTTGAAAATTGATTGATTAGTCAAAAGGATTTAATCAAAAAGAAGTGGTTTATCGTTTTGAAAAAGAATCGCGATCGCTCGTCTTAAAACGATTTGAATTTTGACAAAAGTCAACTTAATTAAGTTAAAACAAGTTTTAATGCTTAATTAAGACCTAAATGATTAGGGTTTGATCACAAAAAATATTTACAAGTGATTAGGTTAAAAATTAAATGAAAAAACAATATTTAAAGTATTTAAAAACACTTAAAAATGTATCATTTTAAACCTAATTAAAAGCATATTAAATAAATCCTTTTTTATGATTTTTTTTGATATTGTTAAAATATGTATATTAAATAAAAGATGTGTAAAAAATGAAATAAAAATGAGTTAATTTGATTGGTCAATGAATTAATTAAAGTTGTGTAAAAAAAAAATTGAAAGAAAATAGTGATAAAAAAATGTTTTGGCCCCCATGAGTGTTGAACTCGCGCCCTCTCTCTCACAACTCAAAAACTTAACCAACCAGACCACGCGCGTGGTCTGTTAATCTCTTGCAATGAATTAAATATATTTTGAATCAAGTTCCTAAGTTCAGTTTCAAAATTTGGCGCCAAGAACACAACCCCCAAATTGAATTTGAAAATTCTGAAAACTGAATTGTTTGGATCAAGTGAATAGCCTAACTTGCTCGATTTTCCATAAGGAACACAATGGTATCATTTAATTGCATTTATTTTAACTCTAAGGCTATCAATTTTCTGATGAACACGAAGAACCCTAATTCTGAGTTTCAATCTGAAATCGTGTGTGTGCATGATGAGTTGCAATTGATTGAGGGTTAATGATCCATACATATGCAGAAACATGATGGTAAACCAGTTTTTCATTTATGATGCATGTATGATAGAGTTTGAAGTTCAAGAGAGCTTACCTTCTAAAACGGCCACCTGAGAATTGAATTTTGCAATAGGGGTGTTACAGAAGTTGCTTGATGATCTGGATAGCTTCAATGGACCTTATGGAAGGTGTCTGGATGCTTGGAATGAATTGAAAACCCCTGGAGCAGTTGATGGTACCCGATCTGCAGTAGGAGCAAGTGAGAATCGAGCTTGATGATTCTGATGTTTCAGGTTGATGATGAGTGTTTGTATAGTTCATATGAAGTATATGGATGGTGTTTGAAGTGTTAGTTTGGACAGAAATGACCTGGAATTGATTTTGGCATGATAAGGCTTAGGTTATGCATATTTGAGAAGTGAGATGATGATTCTGAGATTTGAGGTGTTTTTGGGTGTATGAGTGATTCAAACACATCCCATATGATGTTTATGAGATGTTAGAATCATTACTTTGGCCAGAACTTCAAGGGTTTAGAGGTTGGGATTTCTACCTCTTTGAAACTTAAGAAACTTGCAATTCAAGAAAGAAAGAGAAAACCTATAATTTGTGAGGTTTTGGTGTGATTTGCAATGAAGTAAGGACCTCTATTTATAGGCCAAAGAGTCTGAACTCAGAGTTTTGCAACTTGCTTCAAAGTTTGATGATTTGGCTTAAGTGATAGAAAGGAATCTTTCACATTTAATGCATATGGTTAAAAGTAACTAAACCATGGTTATTTCTCTAAGCTTCTTATCTCTTTCCATTCTGATCTCAAATCAGAAATATCTTTCAATTATTGCCTCTATGTGTCATCAATTGGATCATTTGGTAGAATAGTGCATAACTTTGGTAAAAATGGCTTGTAATTTCATGCATAATGGTCTCTAATGGCAAAATTCAAAACCATAGCTACACTCCATGTTTTTTCATGCTCTTGGACATTTTGGAAAGCTCATGTTGTGTACTTCAAAACCCTAGTTGGAAGTTTCCTCAAGACCTTTAAGGAAATGGGTGAAAAAGATCCATGAACTTTGAAGAAAATGAAGTTTTAAGTGAAATTTTCCAAAGATGCCAACTTTGAAGCACCATATCTCTTAAATGGTTGATCTTATGGAAAAAAATTATATGTGACAAAGTTGTTCATTGGATCAAAATCTACAACTTTCATGTTGGAAGTTTTTTTCAGTTTGTAGGTGAAATTTTGAGAAATTCCCTTCCAAAGTTTGGAAAAAACCATTGAAAAACACTTAGAAAATTTTCTAAGTATGGAAAGTCAAACTTTTGACTTTTTGATTCTTGATTGATTTTCTTGATTTTTCTTGATCAAATGACTTCATATATCATATATTGATGATTCAAAACTTCAAAAGTCACGGTTGACCAAAATTTCCCAAAAGTCAATGGTGATCTTGTGCAGTTGACTTTTTCAGACGAATCGCGTTTCTGGAGATTTCAAATGAAACAGGTTATCCTCACCAAATGAATGGTATGAATGGATCACATTGAAGCATTAGAGGATATTGACTCATAGTTTGAGTTGTGGAACCATGTCCTGATTAAAAAGTCAATTGTTCAGTGAATTAGGTCAAAAACCCTAATTGTCGACCTGATGAAATTGATGACTGTGGTTCTTGAATTGAGACACAATTTTCATTGGATATTGTCATAGGGATTATTTGAAGATGATTGAGACCTTTGATTGACTTCCTGGGGATTTTTAGGGTTTCCCAAATGTGATCCCTGATTTTGGTCCCTGATAGTTCAAAACCCTAATCTGAGGATTTGCAATTTCACTGTTGATCAATCCTTGTGTAGGAGATGTCTTGAGCCAATGGATTAGGTCAAAATGATGTACTTGGGGTCTTGAGGTCATGTCCCAAGTCATTAGGTCAAATCCTGAGCAGAAGTCAGGAGTATGCTATCTTCAGTCAAAACCCTAATCTGGTTGGTTCAGAGCCTTTGAGCTTGTTGAAATGAATCTCTGAGGACCAAATGTTGATTGTTGATGAAGATAATTCTTTTGAGATGAAGGGAGAACAAAACCCTAATTGATTGTTACTTGTACTGATGAGTGATTTCCTGATTAAATCCTGCTGAGTCACAAGTAGCAAACACAAGCTATGCAATTTTGTTAGAGATGCAAATGATGCATATGCAATGATATGAGGTGGTATCTTAGGTCAAAAATTGGGGTATGACATTTTCTTCATGGTACGAGTGTGTAGAGAATGTAGGATGTCTCCCAGCAATGTTGGTACCGGGTTACGGGTTAGGAAAAGGTTGATGACGTGCACACTTATGAATTGGTCGGGATTAGGGAATAAAACCAACCCATAGATCAAAAGAGCCACAACCTCCTCAAAAGCTGGGTAACTTTTGTTTTCTAATTGATATCGAACAGGTAATCCAATTAGTTCAGAGAACTCTTCCAAAGTGGGTACTAACTGGTAATCAGAAAAGGTGAAGCAATGATGTTCGGGATCAAAGAACTGGAACAGGACCCGTATCATGTCTTCTTCAAATTTTGAGGTAACCAAATGGAGTAGGTGACCGTGCTTTTTGGTGAATTGAACATTCCTGGGGAATTCTGATACTAAGTCTTTCAGTTCAGATGGCACCGTTGAGATGTTGATTCGGATGTAGTCTCTGGTGGCGGGAGCCATTACCTGCAATAACAAAGGTAAACTCTTTGATCCTTGAAATAATTAGTGAAAAAATGATATGCTTATGATGCTTATGATGTTATGATGTCAAACATGTGGCACACAAAAACAAATCAAACAATAGCCTTAAGTTTAAAGGCTTGCATGAAGTCCATGGGTGATACCCTCCCCACTGAAGTTGAGTTGGTTAAGACCTGTCCTAGAATAGTATTCGGGTTCTATGATCCTTGGAGGTAACATCTCAATACGGCGCTCGGACGGCCGATCAAAATATTCCTCGAGGATAACTAACTTCGATCAATTTCAAAGCTAGTCACTTAATAGGCCACAAGTCAAGTTCAACTAAAAGGTTCTAAGACAAATTAGTGTTTAATGACATTTCAGAAGCCTAATATACTCCTTGATCGTTTTCAAGGGACATCAGTATAAACCAAAGTATCGCACTAACGGTGACTACCAGATCAACCGTATCGGTACATGCCGTACAGTTTTCTTGGTCTATTGTCACATACTTAAGGTATCTCGAGATTCGGGTTAGAATCTTTCACACAAGCAAAATACCCAAACATCCTTTGAAAAATAGAGCAATCAAGTCAAACAATTGAAAACATCGGAATGATCTATTCTCTAAAGGTAACCCCTTTTGAAAACATTTTGTTTTTAGAAAGTATCCCCAGCAGAGTCGCCAGTTCTGTCGCGCGCTCGGTTTTTTTTCCATACCTCTCGCGGAGAGATACGCGAACTGACTCTTTTTGTTTCTGCTTTTGTGTTTGAAAATCAGAGAGTCGCCACCGACCTTTTATTTTATCCAATTAAGGAAAGGTTTATAAAAGAAACAGAAAAAAGACCTTTAAGAAATTCTGGGTAAGGGGGTAGGTTATACAAAGGGAAGGTGTTAGCACCCTTTGTATCCATGGTTATCCATGGGCTCTTTAATTTGCTTAGCTCACTTGTTTTCAATTGCTCTGAAATGCTCGTATGTGGTTTGAAATACCTTTGTAAATTGAATTTGTAATGATCCTTGTGCGGATGTATACAAAGTGTTTTTATCTTTGAAAAGATGCTTTGGAAAAAAGAGCGTTAACTTCGTAATGATCCTTGTTTGGATATATACAAAGTATTGTCTTTTTGAAAGTTTTATTTTGAAAAACAATGATATATGAGAGATTTGTTTGTTTTCATTTGAGCAAGCAAATTAGGAGGTCTACCCTGAGTTATAAGGTCTTTATCCTATTTCCTTTAAAAATCTATCCTTTCACCGGATATAAACAAAAGTTCGATTTTGCGTTTGAAATAATAGAATTTGATTTTGATTTTGAAAAGAATGAGAAAGGGATTACCCTAAGAGGTGCAAGTGTGATTGTGTTTGGATTCGGATATTTTATCTTTGATGTTAGTGATCTAACGGTTCAATTTTATCTTTGGCATGTACGCAGTTTATATGTGCTGGAATTTAAAATGCGGAAATGTAAAATGCGGAAAGTAAATCTACGCTATTACATCGATTGTGCAGGAAATGTAAACTACGCTATTTACATGAATTTGACAACCTATACATTTATCTAGGAATTTAAAGTGCAAGAAAATAAAAGAAGTGTTTTTGGTTTTTTATGATTGTTTTTAATTATAATTAATGCATGATTAATTAAATTAAAATGAGGAAAAAGATGAAAATAAATTTCAAACCTAAAAATTAAGTTCAAAATATGTTCAAAATGCTTGTTAATTAATTTTAAAACAAAACTAATTTTTTTGGGATTTTTGAAATTTGATTTTGAAATCATTAAGTTAATTAATACATAATTATACAAATAATTATACAAATAATTAAAAATTAAAGAGAAAATTATTCTAAATATGTACAAAATTAGTTTATAATATATAAACAATATTTAATATAAAGAACAATTTTTTTTATGATTTTTTGATTGGTTGAAATAATTAAAAAGCAAATATATAAATATAAACTAATTAATTATGCAAAATATTTAAATTATGAAGAAAAATAAAATATTTTTATATCAGAAAATAAAATATTATTTTAGAAACTTAAAAATATTTTTTGTGTATTTTTTGGATTTTTAAAACTATTTTTAATTAATTTAACAAAGAAATTAAAATAAAATAGAAAATAAAAAGATAGTAATCAGATGTGGAAATTAAATGAAGTCCATGGTAAGGATGAGTGTTTTGATGCGTTGGATTGAGAGATGGATGGATCAGATGGTGAAAAGCATGAGGGACCATAGCACGTGACACACCTGCAAAACACTGAATCCAAGGTCAGTTTAAAAAACACGCGCGCGCCCTCCAGCCAATCAGAGGACGCCACGCATCATCTTCTTCCCCAGGATGGATCTTTTACACCTTTCATTTGTAGGTGGTGTAAAAACTCCAACCTTTTACACCTGTTGAAAATAGCGAATGCAAGCAAACATCAATATAAATTTGGCGCGATGCCATGGTTTGGTTCGTCTTGTTCACGTGAGTTTAATGGTACTATTTAGAGTTTATAATTTTGCATGGATCGTAAAGCCCTAAATTTAAAAGTAAGAACCCTAAAATGGTGGTTCTTCGTATAGGTGTCCAAACTTCAATTAAGTTTCCAGAAATGATTAGGACCTCAAACTAAACTTAAATATGAATCTACATCTTGCTAATCATGCATGTGTGATGAGATTTTTGTAAGTTTTAGTTCGAGCAAACCGTGAGGTGTCGTGGACGATTCTGAGTGTTTCAAGGCTTGAAACTGATTGGAATAGTTTCAGTGATACTTGAGGAAGGTGTTTGAATGTTTAGTTTGTATTGAAACTGACTTGAATTCAAAATTCGAATTTGGAATTTCTTTGAAAATTTTAAGTGATTACAAGTAGGGTTACAAGCATAAATTCTGTTCTGAATTCGTTTTTTCTTTGTGAAGTACTCTAAGCTATTTATAAGCTATGTTGTGCTTAGAATTGAAGCCAAGAAGCCTTCGGTTGCCTTTGTTGAATTCTTGATTTTTTTATATTAAAACCTTTGAATTGTTGACCAAGTCTTGCTTCTCTTCAATGCTCTTGCCTTGTACCTCAATCTTCTGCAGAAAATTAAAGATTCTTGGATGACTCATGCTTAGAAACTAAGCTATCCATTATCCTTCCATTTTCCATTTTCATTTAATCTTAAAATAGGATAAAAATGGTGTGGGCTTTGTCTTGGTCGTGGGAGGCCCATAATATCATGGCAAACATGTTTGAACTATGAAAACTTGGTCCCATTTGGAAAAAATACATTTTTGAGCAATGTTGGTTTTATGCATTTTCCCAAAATTTAGCCAACTTCAACAAGGTGTAAATCCCTCAGTTTTTCTCATATGAAGGAGATCTTGCACTTTTTGGAAACCTCAAAGAGTCCTCTAACTAATGTCTTTGGTCTCATGTCAAAATGATTTTTGATGCTCCTTGTGTGTCCTTTTGAAAAAAGTGTCTTTTTGTTGACTTTGAAAATGACCTGTAATGTCTTGGTTCATATTTTTCAAATGGTGAACCTAATGACCATGGGACCAATTGCATTTGAAAGATAATTGAATTTCCTTCAAAATGAGCTTTGGTTTGAATTTTTTGGATGAAGGATGAGAGAGTTATGACCAGTCAAAGTTCAGTTGACTTTTTAGGAGAAAACCCTAATTTTGAATCTTAGGGTTTTGTTGATTTTTGATCTTTCCTTGATGAATTATGATCATCCAATGATCAAATGATGAATCCTTTGACAAAATATGGATGTTGACAAAAAATTTCATTTTTGACTGTCTGTTGACTTTTTTGGTCAAACGGGTCGTCTGTTGACTGTTTGAGCTGTTGACGGTGCGTCTGAGTGAATTGAAATCTGAAAATTTGTATGATGGTACTTTGAGATATATGGAGGACCATGAAATCCATTTGAGGTCTCAAAAACTTGTTTCTCCTGAAAAAACAATAAACCCTAATCAGGGACTGTTTGTGTAGGAGACAGTTAAGCGTACCTGATTTTTGTGCAGTGCTGAGTCTCTGCTAATCATGTGATATTCAGAAGACTTCTAGGACAAAAATCTTGGAATTTTGAAATGCAAAAGTTTGATTTGATTGATGGTACAAAACACGGAGAATTGTACTGTCAGCAGTTTGACTGTCAACTGACTATTCAGGCATGTAACAGCTAGAGTGAAAAATCAACAGTCAAAGTTAATTTTCTTTTTGTTGTTTTTGTTTTATGTGAAAGATGAAAGTTTATTTACATGACTTGTTAAAAAACACAGACATAATAAATAATTAATATTTACTGTACGCGAGCAAAATTACCGATAATAACCCTGAAAATCATTTAATGCACAGAAAAAATAAATATTTGACTGGCAGAAAACACACAAAATATTATCTGAATAATTAAGCAACAGTATGACAAATAGTACAACATTTAATACTGACAGTACAAACATTACATACTATAATGAACGGTACGACGAGTAAACGGTACATTTAAGAAAATAAGAGATACGACAAACTTTAAGAATGACGATTAATAACCCATGCTATGACCAACAGAAAATAGATGATCGGGAGTGTAACCATCGCAGGTCCACATTTTTCAGGACTATGCAGACAGAAGAAGGACATGATCACCGTAGCAATGGTGATGACCATAAGAAAACATGTTTCCATCCGCTTCGCCATTTTGCAGGGGAGGAAGAGAGAATGGATATGAAGTAGAAATTTGAGAAATGATTTAGAATTTGATGTGAGATTTTATGAAAAAAATGAGAGGTATTTATAGAATGAAAAGAAGGATAGAGACGTTGGGGAATGAAGTGATTCCGTACAAAAGGAAAATTTGAGTGGAAGTAAGATTTGAAAGAAAGTGTATGATAGTGTTGGGCAAAAGAGAGATGTGTAGAATAAAGTTAAGATTTGATTTTTGAAAAAGAGATTTGAAAAGAGATTTTGAAAATAATGGAATATAGTACAAAAGTTAGTGGGAAACAAAAATTAGTAATAATTTACTTGTTACCAGTACAGTCTGAAACCCGGACTCTGCGCCTGCAAAAGATTTAACTTTGTACCAATTGCGTCAGTACTACTTATCTGTAAATAAATATCAAATAAATAGCGTGTGTGAAGCAATAAAAAGTACTTGGCGTTTGCATAAGAATAAATTCAACAGCAAGCCAAAATACTGTATAAGAAAAAATTCTAAAAAATCAAGTATTCATAAATCAGGATGTGAAAATCTAAGATTATATGAAACTCTTACTTTTTAGATTGAAGTTTTCTTGAAAAAAGATGCGGGCAAATTTTGGGGTATAACACTTACCTTTCTTCTGAGGTTCATTAGCATCCAGCTCAATTTCATGACTCCTCAGAGCACTGATCAATTCTTCAAGAGAGACTTCATTCAGATTCTTGGCAATTTTGAAAGCAGTCACCATAGGACCCCATCTTCTTGGCAAGCTTCTGATGATCTTCTTGACATGATCAGCCCTTGTGTATCCCTTGTCAAGAACTCTCAATCCAGCAGTTAGCGTTTGAAATCTTGAGAACATCTTCTCAATATTTTCATCATCCTCCATCTTGAAGGCTTCATATTTCTGGATCAAGGCAAGAGCTTTAGTCTCCTTGACTTGGGCATTTCCTTCATGGGTCATTTTCAATGACTCATATATATCATAGGCAGTTTCCCTGTTAGATATCTTCTCATATTCAGCATGAGAGATAGCATTCAGCAAAACAGTCCTACACTTATGATGATTTTTGAATTGCTTCTTTTGATCATCATTCATTTCTTGTCTTGTAAGCTTTACACCAGTAGCTTTCACTGGATGTTTGTAACCATCCATCAGCAGATACCATAAGTCACCATCTAGACCAAAGAAGTAACTTTCAAGTTTATCTTTCCAGTATTCAAAGTTTTCACCATCAAATACTGTTGGTCTAGTATAACCATTGTTACCATTTCCATTGTATTGCTCAGCAGAGCCAGATGTAGATGTATTTGTTGGATTTTCACCAGACATCTTGACTTAAGTGTTTTTCTCTTCCTGAATCTTTTCTAAACATGGTTAAGTACTTGCACCTTAGAACCGGCACTCTGATGCCAATTGAAGGATAGAAAAACACTTAGAAAGGGGGGGTTTGAATAAGTGTAGCTTTTAAAACTTGTAAGATAAAAACAATTTGCACAATGATTTTTATCCTGGTTCGTTGTTAACTAAACTACTCCAGTCCACCCCCTTGGAGTGATTTACCTCACCTGAGGATTTAATCCACTAATCACACAAGATTACAATGGTTTTCCACTTAGACAACTTCTAAGTCTTCTAGAGTATACTGATCACAACCTGATCACTCTAGGAACAAACTGCTTAGATACCCTCTAAGACTTTCTAGAGTATACTGATCAACAACCTGATCACTCTAGTTCTTACAACTTAATGTAAACAAATTCGTTTAAGAGTTACAATGCTTCTTATAAAGCTATTATCACAACTGTGATTTTCTCTTAAGTTTAAGCTTGATCTCACTAATATATTACAACAACAATGTAGTGAGGTTGAAGATGAAGTTTGAGACCTTTTTGAATTTGACAGCGTTTCTGTATATTTGCGCAAGTGTTGTATATACAGCTTCTCATCAGAACTTCTATTTATAGGCGTTTGAGAAGATGACCGTTGGGAGCATTTAATGCTTTGCGTGATCCGTACAACATTGCATTTAATGTTTCACTCTTTTGTCAACTACCTCGAGCCTTGCTTTCGCTGTGTCTACTGACGTTGCCTTTAATAGCTACTAACGTTCCTTTTGTCAGTCAGCGTAGCCTGCCATCTTGTACTTGCTTCTGATCTGATGTTTGTGTAAACAACGTTTGAATATCATCCGAGTCAAGCAGGTTGGTGCAGAGCATCTTCTTGTCTTCTGACCTTGAAGTGCTTCTTAGCATGATACCATGAGAACTTCAGTGCTTCTGCTTCTGATCTCAAGTCCTTCTGATGCTTCCTCTAATACGGTGAACTGGCTTTTATTGAAAATGTTGCGGATAGCATGAGTCGCCACCGACTTTTATTTTATCCAATTTATAGAAAGGCTAAAAGAACAGAAAAAAACCTTTTTGAAAGAGACTGAGTTCGGGGGGTAAGTTATACAAAGGGAAGGTGTAAGGCACCCTTTGTATCCATGGTTATCCATGGGCTCTTAATTGCTTAGCTCACTTTTGAATTGTTTGAAATGTTTGAAGTGTGAATAGAAATTTGAATAAGAACTTTAGCTTGTAAATAAGCGTAGTCTTTTTGAAAAGATTCTTTGAAAAGAAGTGGGAAAATATTTTGATTTGAATTTGAATTTGAAATAAGAGCAAGCAATTAAAAAAGCAACTACCCTAAGTTTTAAAATTCGTTCTTTTAGCTTTTCAGGCGAAAGGGTCTATCCATACCATGAGAGGGCAGGAAGTCTTTCAATTGGATGTTAAGGGTCATCGAGATATCGTTCGCCATAAGACTGTCCCTTGCCATAAAGAGGGCAGGTAGTCTAAGGGAAGGATATAATAGTCATTTAATATTTTTAGGCATCATGCGAGGATACCTTAGCAATAGGACAATCATCTTATTTTTCCGAGGTAGCATCGAGGGACTAGATGATTTTTATTCTTTAAGGAAACCTTGCTTTAGGTATCCTCAGAATCGAGGGACTTGACTATTTAGTACACCTAGAGGCAACAGGCAACAATTAAGGCAACAGTATATAAGGCAACAAGAGGGATTACCATAAAGGTGTGTGGGTGCACAATCACGTGATTAAGTTCAATTATTTATCTTGTAACTAGTTATCCTAATTCAGTTCAAGGCTTGCACTCCCTAAGATTACTAACCACGCATTTTAATATAAACAACATTAAAGGCAGAAATTAAAAGTTCCTACGCTATTACAATAAACACTTGTGGGCAAAAATTTAAAGGCGGAAATTAAATATAAATTATTACAATAAACACCTACAGGAAAAATAGGGGCAAAATATAGAAGGAATAATATTGCAAGAATTAAACAGACAAGGCAAATGGCATAGGGCAAACCCAAATGGGGAAATACAAAATTATGACTAAAAAGGCGAGGCAAGGCAAAAAGGCAAATAGCCTAAATAAATAAATAAAATAACAAAATAATTTAAATAAATAAATAAAGGCAAATAATTTAAATAAGGAGGAAAATTAAATAGAGAGCATTCGACAATCAATGGAGTATGGGATGAGAAAAGAATGCGCGTTTGAAGAAATTTAATGTTTGATTACAAAAGGCAAACCTATACCCACTGTTAATGGGCAACACCTACCAAGATGATTTTTTTAGGATTAAGGGCAAAGGTAAGTGATGAAACCTAAAATCAGATTAAAATTGAATTATTGACCTGAAAACCCTGATTTGATTAAAATTAGCCTAAACCTAAAATTTATATTATTAATTAAACCTAAATTAAAAATTAAATTGATTTTATATGAAAAAAACTAAAAAAAACTAAATTAAGATTTAAACCTAAATATAAATATTACTCTAAATTATTAAAATAAATAAAAAAAT
Organism: Vicia villosa; assembly: GCF_029867415.1. Taxonomy (NCBI): domain Eukaryota; kingdom Viridiplantae; phylum Streptophyta; class Magnoliopsida; order Fabales; family Fabaceae; genus Vicia; species Vicia villosa. Next base: position 166,056,726 of record NC_081180.1, read on the forward strand.
AATTTCATAAATGAAAAAGAAAAAAAAAGATTTTTAGAGTGATTTGTGAAAATAACATGAATTTTATGATTTGAGGAAAAAAGATTAAGGTTTTAGTGAAAATTTTAATAATAAAACAATAAACCAATAATTAAAAAAATGAATTAAAGAAAAACCAGGATTTGATCTGAAATGGTGTGGCTGGAGGTCCATAGGATGCCAATGGAATTTTCGAAGAGGCAAAAACTTTATGCCCTAAACTCATATTCCTGCACCGCTCCTCTTTAGCCAAAGGAAATACCTGCAAAAAAAGATAGTAATAATGTTAATAATGAAGATAATTATAATAATAAAGATAATAATAATAATAACACAAGAAAAGAATTGGGGTTTAGAAAATTAAATTATGGACAAAATTACAGATAACCTGATTTGGCCAAATACCAAAAGGTTTTGGGCCAAATACAAATAACCTTGATTTGGCCAAAAGCCAAAAGACTTTTGGCCAAATATGGATAACCTCCTTGAGGTCAAGGGATAAAGCTCCTCCCAGTTGGCCAATCCATAGGAAACCTGTTCATAAACCATGCAATGTTACGGTTAAGAAAACAAATGGAAAAATAAAAAAGTGATCAAAATAAAATCAAAAAAATATAAAAACCTGATCGTAAATCAAATAAAATAAGATAACGAAGCTACAAATTGTTTGAGATTTTTTTGAAAATATGAGAATAGAAATTAAATCAAATAAAATAGAAAAACGAGGAATTTGCGATTTTGAGCGTCCAAATCCTTTAGAATTCTATTCTAAAGGAGTATTGTTCCTCGATTTTTTATGAACTTCTGGAAAAAATTCAGAGCAAATCGAAACAGTAGTTTCAGAATTTGGCTGATAGGCTGGAAAATTTATCACTCTGCTGCAACCGGAATTGAAACCCTGAAGAAGGAGAAGTAGGAGAACATATTTTTTGTATTTGTGAGAAGAGAGAGAGAGTGAGAATAAGGGTTAGAATTGTTAGTCCCCTCAAAGTGTAGAACCTAGTGCTATTTATACATAAAAATTAGGTTAGTAAAAATATTAAAAGAATCAATTAATCAATTAATAAATCATAACTCTAAATCAAATATAATTTGATTTTGATTTATGAAATATTTAACTAATTATGTTGATTCTTTCCTAAACTATACAATTATGCAATATTAAAAAATATGAACAAAATCTTTGCAAATCTTTTTTTTTAATGATTTTTGGACTAAAATTACAAAAAATAAAGATTTTAAAGAAAAAATAATATTTTAAAAATGCCTAATAAACAAATACGAAAATAATAATTAAATGATGAAAAAAATACTATTTTTGATTTTTTTTAATATTTTATGATTTTTGGTAATTTTTTGACTAAAAAATACATAAAAGTAAAAATTGACTACTTTAAAAAATGCCTATTTAATTAGTGCGAAAATTAAAATCAAAATGATAAAAAATGCAATTTTTGTGATATTTGAATAAATGGAAATAAAGTTAGAACTAAAATTAAAAAACAAGTAAAAGGGAAAATGTTAGAAGTGGGATTCAAGCCCGGGACCTCTCGCTCTTATACCTTTTAACCTCAAATCCTTACCAACTGTGTTATGTCAATTATTCGAAATAAAATAACATTTGCAAATATATGAGGGCAAATTTTGGGGTATGACACTTCCATAGACCATGTTCTGATTCTGCTTGACCATCTTCTGATGTCTTGCCAGACCATGTTCTGATGTTGCATGCTGAACCTTCTGAGTCAGTGCTTCTTGCGCTGATTTTGTGCATACTCTTTATATAATTCCTGAAATGGAAATTGCATAGTATTAGAGTACCACATTATCTCATACAAAATTCATATACATTGTTATCATCAAAACTAAGAATATTGATCAGAACAAATCTTGTTCTAACAAATCGTGTCCTGATTAACTTAGCCAGATGTCTCCTCTTCCAGACCAGGAGTAGGTTCCAAACCAATGTTCTCACACTACATTAGTTTAGCACCAGAACATCTGTTCTTCAGCTGGTAGCTGCATACCAGCTCTTAATGTCCTAACATCTAGTAGAACATTTGTTCCTCCTTCTAGGAACACTTAGCCTTGAAAGTTTCAAGGTACACACTTGCAGATAATTATGAATATCATTGATCAGTTGACATTCATCAGCTCTAATAAACCATGTCATTATGAGTGGACTTGAGAGGATACTCATGTATCTTTGACACTTTAATTGTAGCTGTCAATACCTGCCATACATTCTGTTGACTATACATAACCCTATGGTATCTCAGAGACTATGCAGCGGAAAATAGTCATACCTCAACAAAATTCACACAATGCTTACTTTAAGTGTTAGTAGTAAGCATGACAACTACAGATTGATTGCTGCTCAACCTTGCACAATGCTTGCCTCTGCATCAAGCAACTGACTATACCTAACCAAAATCCTGACCTGACAAACTCACAAGAATACAGAGGTTACCTTATCAATATCTTCACTCCCGCATGAAGGTTTTGAAGCGATTCTTCTCTGTCCATAGATACCAGTTGAATTAGTTCTAAAATTCAAGTTCTTCACTCCCGCATGAAGTCTTTGGATTTAGCACTCCTTGTTCCAGCATCACATCTCTTAGGTCAGGTTGGTCTAATCATATTGGTCGATCCTCCACTTCAAGGGACCATACAATATGAACATTCTTTGTTCAAACAATCTTCTACCTTTACCACAACCAGAATTTATCCATCATGGATCTCATCCAGAAACAGACAGGATGCCTGCTCTAATACCAATTAAAATTCTTGTATGACAGAATCGGATGTCAATCTCAATGTCAAGACATCTGATCTGTTATTAATGTAGCAGAGGCAGAGTAGAGAGATCCCCCATTTATTAATTATTCCTAAACAGGAGTCAATGAGACCTGGGATCACACATGTTCAGTAGACATAACCAGATTATAATTTTTAGATGGTTCTGTTTCGGAACAGCTAACACTTCTGAACCTGATGTTATAAACAATTTCATAACATTCATAACTGAACAAACAATGCAGAAGATAAATAACACAGTCAATTGTTAACCCAGTTTGGTCTAACTACCTACTCTGGGGGCTACCAAGCTAGGAAGAAGATTTCACTATCAGTAGTACTATTTTATGTAAACAACCTTAGGTTTACAGATAAGTAACCTCTAGTTTACCTAGTCACTACCCAATGCAACTTTTATCTCAGAACTCCATCCTAGACAAGAGAACCTCTGCTCACTCCCTAGTGATACCTAACTGTTACAACCCTGCAACAACTATTTACACAATTAACAATACACAATAACTTGATCTTGTTAGAACAAGATTTGTTCTGATCAATATTCTTAGTTTTGATGATAACAAGGATATGAATTTTGTGTGAGATAATGTGGTACTCTAATACATTGCAATTTCCCTTTCAGGAAATATATAAAGAGTATGCACAAATCAGCGCTCAGAAGCTTTGTCTCAGAAGGTTCAGCATGCAACATCAGAACATGGTCTGGCAAGACATCAGAAGATGGTCAAGGCAGAATCAGAACATGGGTCTATGGAAGCATCAGAAGAACTTGAGATCAGAAGCAGAAGCACTGAAGTTCTCATGGTATCACGCTCAGAAGCACTTCAAGGTCAGAAGACAAGAAGATGCTATGCACCAAGCTGTTTGACTCTGATGATATTCAAACGTTGTATACACAAACATCAGATCAGAAGAAAGTACAGGTGGCAGGCTACGCTAACTGACAAAAGGAACGTTGGAAGCTATTAAAGGCAACGTCAGTAGACACAGCATGAACAAGGCTCGAGGTAGTTGACAAAAGCGTGAAACATTAAATGCAATGCTGTACGGAATACGCAAAGCATTAAATGCTCCCAACGGTCATCTTCTCAAGTGCCTATAAATATGAAGTTCTGATGAGAAGCAAGGTTACCAATTCTTGACGATTTCTGTTAATATTAACTTGCTGAAACGATGTTCAAATCAAAGCTCAGAAACTTCATCTTCATCAAAGCTCACTACATTGCTGTTTTAATATATTAGTGAGATTAAGCTTAAACGTTAAGAGAAATATCACTGTTGTGATTATAGCTTTTCAGAAGCATTTGTAATACTCTTAGAATTGATTACATTAATTTGTAAGTAACTAGAGTGATCAAGTGTTGATCAGGATACTCTAGGAAGTCTTAGCTTGTGTCTAAGCAGTTGTAATTAGAGTGATCACTTGGTGGTCAGGATACTCTAAGAAAGTCTTAGCTTGTGTCTAAGCATTTGTTCCTAGAGTGATCAGGTTGTGATCAGGATACTCTAGAAGACTTAGTCGTGGGCTAAGTGGAAAACCATTGTAATCTATTGCGATTAGTGGATTAAATCCTCAGGTGAGGTAAATCACTCCGTGGGGGTGGACTGGAGTAGTTTAGTTAACAACGAACCAGGATAAAAATAACTGTGCAAATTGTTTTTATCGTTCAAGTTTTTAGACTACACTTATTCAAACCCCCCCTTTCTAAGTGTTTTTCTATCCTTCAATTGAAGTCTGGATGCTGAATTATGGGATCTTCTGATGGATGGTTACAAACATCCAGTGAAAGCCGGTGGCGTAAGGCTTACAAGGCAAGAAATGGATGATGATCAAAAGAAGCTTTTCAAGAATCATCATAAATGTAGGACTGTTTTGCTGAATGCTATCTCTCATGCTGAGTATGAGAAGATATCTAACAGGGAAACTGCCCATGATATATATGAGTCATTGAAAATGACCCATGAGGGAAATGCTCAAGTCAAGGAGACTAAAGCTCTTGCTCTAATCCAGAAATATGAAGCCTTCAAGATGGAGGATGATGAAGATATTGAGAAGATGTTCTCAAGATTTCAAACTCTAACTGCTGGATTCAGAGTTCTGGATAAAGGCTACACCAAGGCTGATCATGTAAAGAAGATCATCAGGAGCTTACCCAGAAGATGGGGCCCATTGGTGACTGCATTCAAGATTGCGAAGAATCTGAATGAAGTTTCTTTGGAAGAGCTGATCAGTGCCCTGAGGAGTCATGAGATTGAACTTGACGCAAATGAACCTCAGAAGAAAGGTAAGTCTATTGCATTAAAATCTAATTTTAAAAAATGCACTAACGCTTTTCAGGCTGAAGAAGAAGATTCTGAAGAATCAGAATCAGAAGAAGAAGAAGATGAACTGTCCATGATTTCCAGAAGAGTCAATCAACTCTGGAAAAGCAAGCAAAGGAGGTTCAGGAGCTTCAAAAGCTCAAAGAAGCCTGAAAGAGGAGAATATTCTGGAGGCAGAAGAAATGACAAGAAAAAGGTCGTGTGCTATGAATGCAATGAGCCAGGACACTTCAAAAGTGAGTGCCCAAAACTTCAGAAGGAAAATCCCAAGAAAAAATTTCATAAGAAGAAAGGTCTTATGGCAACATGGGATGATTCAGAATCAGAATCAGACTCTGAAGATGAGCAGGCAAATCTGGCACTAATGGCCACAATGGATGACGGATCAGAATCTACATCAGAATCAGATTCTGAAGAGGTATTTTCTGAACTATCTAGAGAAGAGTTAGTTTCCAGTCTAACAGAACTTCTGGAACTCAAGTCTCAGATTAGTATCAAATACAAGAAGCTGAAAAAGCAATTTGAATTTGAAACTAAGAAGCTTGAAGTGGAGAATTCTGAACTGAAGGAAGAAGTTTTAAATTTATCCAAAAATATTGGATCTCCTTCTGTCTCTGAAAAATCTACTCCAAGTCTGAACAATATTCTGAAAGAATATGACTTAAGTTTCAGAAAGTTTTTATCTAGAAGTATTGGCAGAAGTCAACTTGCTTCTATGATATATGCTGTGTCAGGAAACAAAAGAGCTGGCATTGGTTATGAGGGTGAAATCCCATACAAGCTTGAATCTGTGGATGATATGAAAATATCATACAAGCCTCTGTATAACCAATTTAAATTTGGCCACTCCCATGATATTAGGCACACATCACATGCTCAAAGCTTTCACATAACACACACCAAGAGGCATGTGACAAAACCTAAGAAATATCATGGAACTCAGAACATAAACTATCATTCTGTTCCTCCTATTTCATATAATGCTAAACCCAAGTTCAACCAGAACTTGAGGAAAACTAACAAGAAAGGACCCAAGAAGATGTGGGTACCTAAGGAAAAGATTATTCCTATTGCAGATATCCTTGGCTGCAAAGAAGGAAAAGCACAACATGTCATGGTACCTGGACTCTGGATGCTCGCGACACATGACAGGAAGAAGGTCTATGTTCCAAGACCTGGTGCTTAAATCTGCTGGAGAAGTGAAGTTTGGAGGAGATCAGAAGGGCAAAATTATTGGCTCAGGATCTATAAAGTCTGGTAACTCTCCTTCTATTTCTAATGTTCTTCTAGTAGATGGATTAGCTCATAACTTATTGTCCATAAGTCAATTAAGTGACAATGGTTATGACATAATCTTTAATCAAAAGTCTTGCAAGGCTGTAAGTCAGAAGGATGGCTCAATCCTATTTACAGGCAAGAGAAAGAACAACATTTATAAGACAGATCTTCAGGATCTTAAGAATCAGAAGGTGACTTGTCTTATGTCTGTTTCTGAAGAGCAATGGGTCTGGCACAGAAGATTAGGACATGCTAGTTTGAGAAAGATTTCTCAGATTAACAAACTAAATCTTGTCAGAGGACTCCCTAATCTGAAATACAAATCATATGCTCTTTGTGAAGCATGTCAGAAGGGCAAGTTCTCCAAACCTGCATTCAAGTCTAAGAATGTTGTCTCTTCCTCAAGGCCGTTAGAACTTTTGCACATTGATCTGTTTGGCCCAGTCAAAACAGCATCTGTCAAAGGGAAGAAATATGGATTAGTCATCGTTGATGATTATAGCTGCTGGACATGGGTAAAGTTCTTGAAACACAAGGATGAGTCTCATTCAGTGTTCTTTGAATTCTGCACTCAGACCCAAACTGAGAAGGAGTGTAAAATCATAAAGGTCAGAAGTGATCATGGTGGTGAATTTGAGAACAAATTCTTTGAGGAGTTCTTCAAAGAAAATGGTATTGCCCATGATTTCTCTTGTCCTAGAACTCCACAGCAAAATTGAGTTGTAGAGCGAAAGAATAGGACTCTACAAGAAATGGCCAGAACCATGATCAACGAAACCAATATGGCTATGCACTTCTGGGCAGAAGCAATAAACACTGCATGTTATATTCAGAATAGAATCTCTATAAGACCTATTCTAAATAAGACTCCTTATGAATTGTGAAAGAACAGAAAGCCCAACATTTCATATTTTCATCCTTTTGGATGTGTTTGTTTTATTCTGAACACTAAAGATCATCTTGGTAAGTTTGATTCTAAGGCACAAAAGTGTTTCCTTCTTGGATATTCTGAACGCTCTAAAGGCTACAGAGTATACAATACTGAAACATTGGTTGTAGAAGAATCAATCAATATCAGGTTTGATGATAAGCTTGGTCTTGAAAAGCCAAAGCAGTTTGAAAATTTTGCAGATATTGATATTGATATCTCAGAAGTTGAAGAACCAAGAAGAAAAGTTTCAGAAGCTGAAAACCAAAGCAGCAAAGAATCAGAAGATCAAGTTGCTGCATCCTTGGAAAATCTGAGAATTTCTGAAGAACCAACTATCAGAAGATCATCTAGACTCACATCTGCTTACTCAGAAGATGTCATTATTGGAAACAAAGATGATCCTATCAGAACAAGAGCATTCCTCAAGAACAATGCTGAATGTCAATTAGGTCTGGTTTCTCTGATCGAGCCAACTTCTGTTGATCAAGCTCTAGAAGATACAGACTGGATAATTGCCATGCAAGAAGAGTTAAATCAGTTTACAAGGAATGATGTTTGGGATCTTGTTCCAAGACCTAAAGGATTCAATATTATAGGAACAAAATGGGTTTTCAGAAACAAGCTGAGTGAGAAAGGTGAAGTGGTAAGAAACAAAGCCAGACTGGTGGCTCAGGGTTATAGTCAGCAAGAAGGGATTGACTATACAGAAACCTTTGCACCAGTGGCCAGGAGTTTGCTGAGTCTATGCAGGCTGAATTTGAAATGAGCATGATGGGAGAACTCAAGTATTTCCTTGGGATTCAAATCAACCAAACTTCTGATGGAACATATGTTCATCAAATGAAGTATGTGAAAGAACTTCTGAAGAAGTTTAATCTTTCTGAAAGTAAAGAAGCCAAAACTCCTATGCATCCAACATGTGTCCTAGGTAAGGATGAGGTAAGTAAGAAGGTAGATCAGAAGTTATACATAGGTATGATTGGATCTCTTCTATACCTAACTGCTTCTAGACCTGACATTCTCTTCAGTGTTTGTTTGTGTGCTAGATTCCAATCAGATCCGAGAGAATCTCATTTAACTGCGGTTAAGAGAATTCTGAGGTATCTGAAAGGTACTACTAATGTTGGTTTAGTTTACAGAAAATCCAAAGACTACAACTTAGTAGGATTCTGTGATGCTGACTATACTGGAGATAGAATTGAAAGGAAGAGCACTTCTGGAAGTTGTCAATTTCTTGGAAGTCATCTGATCTCATGGTACAGCAAGAAGCAAGCTACTATTGCCCTCTCAACAACAGAAGCAGAATATGTTGCTGCTGCTGGTTGTAGCACACAAATGCTCTGGATGAGAAGTCAGCTAGAAGATTATCAGATATATGAGAGTAACATTCCTATTTTCTGTGATAATACTTCTGCTATATGTTTATCTAAGAATCCTATCTTACATTCAAAAGCTAAACATATTGAGACTAAAGATCATTTCATAAGGGACTATGTTCAGAAGGGTGTTATATCTTTAAACTTTGTGGATACAGACCATCAATGGGTTGATATCTTTACAAAACCCCTTGCTGAAGATAGGTTTAAGTTCATTCTGAAGAATATCAGTATGGATTTATGCCCAGAATGAGAAGATGAGAAGATCTTATGTATGAGTATCTTCTGAAATGAAATTGGATTAGTTTTTTATAAGAAGTTCTGATTGCAATCAATTAGAAGTAGTGATTCGGTTATTACTAACGGTTCATTATCTAAGTTGATTCAGAATCTCTTTAAAAGTAAAACAGCTGTAACTGGCTATCCAGATGGTAAACACGTGTTCACTATCTCTGGACAAGCGTGCGTGCAGTTGAGGGGACGCCTACTTAGGTAACTGTGCTAATCACTTCTTTTGTCATTATTATCTCTCCTCACGTCACGTAACATTAAATGCTATCCATCATTTCTTTTTATTTCTTTTCTTTTTATATTCTTCAAACGTTTCTTTTTCCTCTTATATTTCTCTCTTTTACATTCAGTTTTCTTTTTGCTCTATCTTTCTCTCTTTGCATTCATATCATAAACCCTAGCGGTTTTCACTATCTGCAACCTCATCATGAATCCTTCTTCAAGCTCCTCAAATCAAGAATCTGATCGAAAACAAAAGAGAAAGGCAACTGATGAACCAGAAAACAAACCAAAAAGAGTAAGGATCACCTACGATCCTCTCAAAGTGAACCCGTTTGAAGCTATGATGTCTGGAAACTATTCTAGACGTGTGTTTAAACCTCTTGACGGTATCCCTCAATCACCTTCCTCTTCACAAACATCCACCACCTCTTCCTCTTCATTCATCTCTCTGGAACCACCTTCTTCACCATCTGATATCTCCTCTCCTTCAACCCATCCCTCAGATATATCCTCATCTCTCTCACACCCTTTTCCCACAAGAACACCTAACCCCTACAGTTTTGTGTTTCCTGACTCCAGATTCACAGTCAACCCCCCTACACCTACCACTCATGCGTATCTAGAGCTTTTACACTCAGATGTAAATAGCTGGTTGGAGATTCTGGGTGCTGCTCACCTTAATCATCTGGATGAGTACGCTACCTGCAACCTCTGGGACACCTTTCTCCAGGATTTTCTGCTTAGGGCTACGGATGTCCAGAGAAGGATCATGACTGAAGCACCTGGTGCTCGTGGTCTTCTCTTGGAAGTTGGTGAAAGCAGCTATCACCATCTAATCAGGAACAGAAGAGTTCTTGAAGAGAGGATACCTGCAGATGAGATGGAAGAAGGAAACCCCTGCAGAGACATTGTGGTATGGAGACCAAGGTTTCTAGTGCTGACTGGAGATTTTCAATGGCTGTTCAATTGGTTCAGAATGAACCCTTCTGAAAGCGCTCCTCACATGGTCTTTCCAGAAGTGGTTTATCCTGCAGAAGTTGCTGGTCCAATTCTTCCAACAAACCTTGCAGCTATTCTTCAGGCATTGGAAGTTGGAGCTTCTGTGTTGCCCGAGCCAGAATATGCTGAGGCTGAAGACCTTCCAGAAGATCACTGACCGGATTCATGACATACTGGCGCAGATTTTGTCTAGGCTAGGGTCTTAGTCTTTGGTCTTTGTAGTTTTCTTTGGTTGCTGCATCTGCTTATTCAGCATACTTCTTTTGTAATTCTGTTGGTTTAATCAATGAAAAGCTTTTTCTGCATAACTCTTGTACTTCTGCTTATTTTATCAATGACTATTTGGTTCTCTTTCCATTTGTCCTGTGGTTACATCTGAATCTTTTACATTCTTTTTGATGTTATGACAAAAAGGGGGAGAAATAGTGATAAATGATTTGATTTATATTAGCAGTTGTTGGGAAGAAAGCCCCCACATTACTAACAGAAGCTGCAAGCTTCATATGTTTCTAAGTTGTTTTGTAGGATTGAAAGCTCAACATTAGAAGCAAAATCATGAGGAATCGCAAACTCTGTAAAAGGAATATGCTCATGGAAACTGAAGCAAGCTGAGTGCTATGAAGCTTCAGAATCAGAAGCAGGAAGAAAGAAGTGTGATGATATTCTGATAGAATATGCATTAACTTATTTTCTGTCCTTAACATGTTCTGATAATCCTATATCTTATCATATATAATCTGATGCATTGTGTATGTTCTGATATATATATATGTGATAAGTTATGATTTCATGCTACAACTTTTGTTGCGGAGTTTGTTCTGTAACATTTCAGAATGTAGAAGATGCTCTGATGATGCTCAAGTACATTCTACAATGTTCTGATACAATCTAGCATGGATTAATTCAAGAAGAAATTCAAGCTCTGAAGCTGTCCGCTGGAAGCAAGAATCAGAAGCTGTGAATGTTCCGAGGATCAAAGAAATTCAAGTTCTGAAGCTGTCCGATGGAAGCAGGAATCAGAAGCTGTGAATGTTCTGAGGATCTAAATAAATTCAATGTTCTGAAGCTTTCCTATGGAAGCAGAAATCAGAAGCAGTGAATGTTCTGAAGTTCAAGCATATGTGAACGTCTCTACTGAAATACTCAGGGAAGTCTTTTATTTATAAAATTCTTCTAGTATTAACTTCAGGGGGAGATTATCCATCTCAGGGGGAGATTGTTAATCTCAGGGGGAAACATATTCACATGCTTATGCTATAGCTGTGTAAATTGTCTTTGGTCGTCTGCTCTTTCTGATCGCAAATTCATATCATTTATATATGTTTTTGTCATCATCAAAAAGGGGGAGATTGCTAGAACAAGATTTGTTCTGATCAATATTCTTAGTTTTGATGATAACAAGGATATGAATTTTGTGTGAGATAATGTGGTACTCTAATACATTGCAATTTCCCTTTCAGGAAATATATAAAGAGTATGCACAAATCAACGCTCAGAAGCTTTGTCTCAGAAGGTTCAGCATGCAACATCAGAACATGGTCTGGCAAGACATCAGAAGATGGTCAAGGCAGAATCAGAACATGGGTCTATGGAAGCATCAGAAGAACTTGAGATCAGAAGCAGAAGCACTGAAGTTCTCATGGTATCACGCTGAGAAGCACTTCAAGGTCAGAAGACAAGAAGATGCTATGCACCAAGCTGTTTGACTCTGATGATATTCAAACGTTGTATACACAAACATCAGATCAGAAGAAAGTACAGGTGGCAGGCTACGCTGACTGACAAAAGGAACGTTGGAAGCTATTAAAGGCAACGTCAGTAGACATAGCGTGAATAAGGCTCGAGGTAGTTGACAAAAGCGTGAAACATTAAAAGCAATGCTGTACGGAATACGCAAAGCATTAAATGCTCCCAACGGTCATCTTCTCAAGTGCCTATAAATATGAAGTTCTGATGAGAAGCAAGGTTACCAATTCTTGACGATTTCTGTGAATATTAACTTGCTGAAACGTTGTTCAAATCAAAGCTCAGAAACTTCATCTTCATCAAAGCTCACTACATTGCTGTTGTAATATATTAGTGAGATTAAGCTTAAACGTTAAGAGAAATATCACTGTTGTGATTATAGCTTTTCAGAAGCATTTGTAATACTCTTAAAATTGATTACATTAATTTGTAAGTAACTAGAGTGATCAAGTGTTGATCAGGATACTCTAGGAAGTCTTAGCTTGTGTCTAAGCAGTTGTAATTAGAGTGATCACTTGGTGGTCAGGATACTCTAAGAAAGTCTTAGCTTGTGTCTAAGCATTTGTTCCTAGAGTGATCAGGTTGTGATCAGGATACTCTAGAAGACTTAGTCGTGGGCTAAGTGGAAAACCATTGTAATCTGTTGCGATTATTGGATTAAATCCTCAGGTGAGGTAAATCACTCCGTGGGGGTGGACTAGAGTAGTTTAGTTAACAACGAACCAGGATAAAAATAATTGTGCAAATTGTTTTTATCGTTCAAGTTTTTAGACTACACTTATTCAAACCCCCCCTTTCTAAGTGTTTTTCTATCCTTCAGATCTTTCTTCACAGCTTCGATCAAGAATACAATACTCAACTCTTACCTACAGGTTTCGAGTAAGGACAATCACTTCTCTAACCTACAGGTTTCGAGAAGGACATGGTAGCCATCCCACAACCTGGGTGGTCTACCTATAGAAACCCTAATGACTACATCGTTTCTAAACGAGGTTTTCTATATCAAACTAGGTTACAAAGTTTCCTATTTATAACCTTATTCCAATTGGACTTGGGCTTACAAATCACAACACTCCTTGCTGTTACAAATATGCAGAAATATTCTGCTACAAATAAGGTCCTTTAATTATGAGTTTCCTAATTTATCTCCTAAATTAGAAACTGCTGAGTCTTCAATCTTCTGATCTGATTCTTCCTGAATCTTCAATCTTCTGATCTGATTCTTCAATTATTTTCTTGACCTTTAAATATAAGCCACATAGGATTACAAAATATTCTGTGAATATCCTGTATCTGTTAAGTACAAACTGAATCTTCCTTCCAGTTTTGCAGGCGCGATGTCATGAGTTGATGTCATGACATTCCTTCTAACATCTTGCTTGTACCTATTTTTTTTCTTTTTAAACTTGCAAGATTCACAATGATACCATTTGCTGCTATTATATGTTTTAGCCAAACATTAGACAATAATACAGAACAGACAGAGCATCAACAATTTTCTATGCTCCTCCGAGTCAGCGTTGATTTTGATTGGCTCCCCTTGAAGATTATGATATTTGAGATTGATATGGACCGAAGAGGCTACAACGTCCAAAGTGGCTGCAAAGGGCATTCATAGAATGCAATTATAAACGTTCTTGCAAGGAACCACAAGGAGATAACTACAGAACAAAAAGAGGAGTTTCCAATATCCTTGGGTAGAACAAGGGCTCGCACAATAGAAGCTTGGAGCGGTGTTTTTTGTCTAATAAAGTGTTTGGGTCAATATCAAGGTAAGATCTTGTGAATTCAACAGTTTTGAGTTTTCTACTACAACACAAGGGATATCCAAATTTAGTCCTATGTTGACTAAAGTATTAATTGTCTTTAAAGTATTCAATGTTTTCTAGATTATATGGTGTACTAAAAACTATGTATATTAATTTGTAAAATGGTGGAAGACCCTATGAATTTTTAGTGGTTCACCATTGAAGACTGGACTAAATGCGAAGTAAGGAAGAACATGATGACTAGTATAAATGTGATGTATAATATATTTATCACTATCTCTTTTATATTTTTTCATAGTTTTCATGTTTAGGTTCTTTATCGCCTTCGTAGAATCAATGGTGATAAATCTTTGTCTGCTTATAGTGATTTATTTTACAAGCGTGGGTATGTGATGGATTTAGTAATTTGGATAATATTTATGATGATTATGACAACATAAACTCTTGTTGGTAAATTGAGCATTCAACTAACCTATTTCAATTTGAACTATGTGAAAATTGAATCATGATAATTGTTAAATTGCTTGTTTAAGAAACTTCATTATTCGCAATTATCAATTATTGTAATTCTTAATAATATTAATTAAATGTGATATTCATTCAATCATTCAATCATTACAAATATTATCTTTCGCTTTTTGTTTCTAATTTACGCCTTTATATGTACATATATGCTAATCTCTAACTAAGTAAATAAATTTCACATCAATGGCTTCATAGTAGAAGAAAAATATGTTCATCCTTTGGTTCTCTCAGGTGTCTATGGATACCTGAATGAGCATAACAAGAGGAAAATTTGGCAGTTACTTAAACATCTTCGACAGGAAAGTGGAGCCAAATGGATTTGCTTTTAGCAATTTCAGTGACATTTTAGCTGACAACGAGGAACAGGGTGGGAATTATAGGACCGGTAACCAATTTCTTTAAGGAATACAAGCTATGGAGACTTATGATTCGCATGATCTTGGTTTAAAGGGTACCCCTTCACGTGGTCAAATGGGAGACAAGGAGCTAACAATATCCAGTACCGGCTATATAGAGTTTTCGCAACTTCTGCTAGAATCTCGAGATTCCAACCAATCAAGGTGAGCCATATTCCTTGCTACGGGTCAGATCATGTTGTTGTAAGAATTAATTTGGAGAGACAAATTGAGAATGAGGATAGATTTAAACAACACATGTTCAAATTCGAAGATGTGTGGGCCAGAGACGGAAGATGTGAAACAGTTGTGAGACAATCTTGGGAATCTAATGATTTGGTAGGTTATATTAAGCTAAAGGTAATGTCCCGTTTAGGGGAATATTTCAAAGAATATAGACATGGCTCATTGAGAAAAGAGATCAAGCACATAAAATATTTGCTGAAGGATGAGGTGAGATGGTCCCCTAGCGAAGAGAACATCAAAGCACATAAAACCCTTGAGAACCAAAGAAGTCACTTGTTGAGAACGGAAGAAGTTTTATGGAGGATGTCATACCCCAAAATTTGCCTTCTTCATCCCATCTACAATTAGGGTTCTATCCAAACAACATTCCATAAATCAAGAGTCTCCTGAGGCTAGGGTTTAAGGTTCTCTTGAAAAGATCAATAAGATAAGGTTCTCAATCAAAGTTCTATGGTTCATAATGACCTAAGATAACTCTATGGCAAAAGTCAAGGCTCAACTCCAAAAGTTACCTGCTCAAACAAACTCCAAGATTCACAGTCAACTGATTAAACCTAAAAGTCAACCACAATCAAAGCATGGTCCAAACCTCTGATCATTGATCAAACATCAAGTATAGAGGTATATATCCATCATTTGATCAAAATTTGATCATGATTTATCAGTAGAAACTCAGAGATGAACAAATACAAAAAGGTTCAAATTAGGGTTTCTCTAGGAGAAAGTCAACTCAACTTTGACTGGCCATAACTTTCACATGGAACATCAAAAATTCCCCACTCAAAGCCTATATGGAAGGAAATTGGATTCTCTACAACTTTGTGTCTCACAAGCCAAGGCCAGAAATGCTTCATTTAAGAGATATGGTGCAAAACATTACAAGTCCTTTTCAAGCATCCTTCAAAAGCAGTTTTTTGTCAAAGAGGATATGATCAAGATAAAAGCTCCAAATGAAAAATATGTTCCAAATTGGCTTATAGAGGACATCTTGAGGTTTCCAAAAAGTCCTAGAACCCCTTCATAGCTTAAAAATTGAGTGAGATATACTTGGTCAAAGTTGGGTGATTTTGGAGGATCGAATGTGAAATACAAGAGGTTTAAATTGGATTTCTCATAAATGGGCCTATATTTTATGATCTAAACTTGGTCCACAAGTTATTTAGGCTGCCCAAAATCATATGCCACGAAATTAAACATATTATTTGATTTTTTGGATTTTTTATTTCATTTTAAATGATTTAATTAAATGAAAAATCAAATATTTTGGTAAAAGATGCATTTTGATTAATTTCAATCAACATTTATGACAAAATACAATCTAACTTTCGTGCATAAGTGGATTGGAGGAAATTGATACAATATTTGCCAAATATAGTAACTTATGAATCAAGAAATAAATCAAATTTGTGAAATTGGCAAGGGTGGATTTAATGATCATTGGGCCTCCAATTCTTGACCTAATGGAAGCCTATAAGTAGTTGAAGCTATGCACACGGACAAGGGTTGAAAAATCTGGGCAGAGGTGAACTTGCAAGAATTCCAAAAGTCACTCAAGAACTTGGATTCAGTTTCAAAGAATTGGAGACTTTCAAAGAGATTGAAAGGTTGCAAAAGCTTCCTCAAGTGATTCTGAACGTGTCTGGATCGTTGCTCTGCTTCAACACCCCCATAACTATCTCATATTTGTCAAGGTAAGTCGCTCTGAAAATCTCTTCGATCTGGACAATATATGCATCGTCATTGAAATCTAATTGCATATTCTTGTTTGTTGTAATGCCATGAACGTTTCTGGGTTGTTTATTTTAAGCTTGCGTGCCCTAATCTCGTGTTGCCATTAGAGGCCGGTCCAAGGTCTAGGGTTTATGAATTGGGGTTTTCTATTAGGAGTCAAATTAGGGTTAATTGATGGTATGATTAAGTTCGCATGGTTGGGACGAAGACAATGGTTAGGTCGCGAAAGATTTATATGCATGCATGGGCTATTCGTTATTTTTCAGGTGAGCTTGCTACGAACCAAAGCCCTAGCTAATTCGTAGCTAATTCTCAGAGAAAAAACCAGGGTCTGGTGGGGAAGATGATGATGTGTCCCCATCTGGTTCTCCCGTTTAAAATTTCGCGCGCGTTAATTATGTTTTTATTGGTTTTTTATATATATTCAATTGAAAGCGTTTATTTTACACAAAGCGCATTTAGTTGCGCTGGTATGTGTGTTTGGTGTTTGTCCCCAAGGGCCTGGGTTCGATACCCAGCTCTTTCATATATTTTTTCAGATTTTCTAAGCTGGATCCTGTGCGCCCCAGGCTCTAACCCTCACCATGAACCCTCAAGATCTAACCTTTGGCTCTCCACTCAGCCTAATCCAACAGCCCAGGATGAATGTCCATAATATAAACCCTCAACCTAGCCATACAGAATCACAATCCCTAATAACTAAAAACTATTTTTATTAATATATTATTTTTAATTAAATCTTTTAATATAATTGATTATATATAATAAATATTTTTTATAAGTAAAATTAATATGTAATAATAATATTAAAAAATCACAATTTGTTGTTCGTTCCGATAGCTCGATTAATCGTTATGGTCAAAAATAATTTTAATTAAAATGTTATTTAATTAAAATGTAATTAATTTCTATTTGGTTAAATGGTTTCAACTATTTTATTAGTTGCGATGATTAACTTCTTTATTTTCCCATTCCAATTCGTTATTCTTTTTAATCGAATCAATCGATTGCGAGGGGTAATGATGAAAATTAATTCATAAAATTGTTAAAAAATACTATTATTCGTTATTAGTGATAATTAAATCAATTGATTAAAATTGGTAACGATACAACTACTAATCTGTCAACTATGGTAATTGAATCAATCGATTATTGCGGTTAATAGTACAAACTAAAAATCAGGGTTGTACGCCCAAAGCCTAAAACATTTCCAAAACAAACCTTTTCCAATTACTAACTCATCATAGGCTATTTCAAAAGCCTTTGAAGCAACTTTAAACCATATCAGATCAAAATTCAAATCCTATGGCATACAACCCTTCCCCGAACTACGTAGACTCTGATCCTCCATAAGGAGGTACGTAGGCACTTGGCAACAAGGCGAGTCCCCTCCCCCATAAATCTCATTTTGTCCCGATTTTATTTCTTTGAATTACAAACCTTTAATTATGATATTTTTTGCCATTTACCCTATTAACTGTCTGTTACCTTTCTTTATGTTAGCCATAAATATTAACCTTATAGTGCAAACCTTGGGAAAGGGTTGAGGGTGCCTAACACCTTCCCTCGACCTGAATATAGTATCTTACCTTGATCTCTCAACTGCGCGAGGTTTCCTATTCGCCTTGGTAGAATAGGTGGCGACTCTAATCTTTAAATTTTAGGGCAGGTTGCTACAGAGGAAACATAGTAGTGCAATTTGGTTGAAGGAAGAAGACTGTAATACTAAGTTCTTCCACGATAAAGCGAACCAAAGAAGGAAAACAAACAATATTTACAAACTCAAAGACGAGGATGGAGTATGGTGGACAAGGAGAGAGAATTGCGAGAAATTCCTTCTCTCATATTTCTCAAAAATCTTCTCCTCTTATGGTCCTACAAATACTCAGGCTACTTGTGAGGTGGTTAGAGGCAAACTCACTGATGAGAACAAATCTTGATGTGAAGGTCTATTCACTGAATAAGATGTAGAGGAGGCTATTTTCTAAATGCAGCCGTTAAAAGCTTCGGGTCCAGATGAACTCCCAGGTCTCTTCTTTCAAAAAATAGTGGCATATAATGGGAAGAGATGTCAAGAAAATCGTGCTGGAGATCCTTAATAATGATCAGGAGCCAACTGATTTAAATTGAACCTTTGTTGTCTTGATTCCGAAGTGCAAAAACCCTATATCCCCGAAGGAGTTTCGGCCAATCAGCTTATGTAACGTGGCAATGAAGCTGGTGTCGAAGATAATAAAAAATAGATTAAACCACATCTTCCAGGTCATCAATGATGTTGAGGAGACTACCTTTGTCAAGGGGAGACTCATTACATATAATGCTTTAATTTCTATGGGAATGTTTCCACTGAATGAAGAAAAAGACAAAGGGAAGAAAGGAGTTGTGGCCCTTAAATTATATACGTCAAAAGCATACAACAAGATAAAGTAGATTTTTGTTGTTGGTGTGTTGGAAGTAATGGGATTCACTGTGAGATTGGTGAAGTTGATCAATAGATGCATTTCTTCTGTGTCTTACTAGGTCCTTCTCAATGGGTAGCCTAGTCGTAAGTTCTTTCTTGAGAGAGGCCTCTGACAAGGAGACCACCTCTTCCCTTACCTGTTTATTCTATATGCAGATGTTTTATGTGGCTTGCTGAAGAAGGAATCCAATGCTAATAACATTCATGGGATCTAGGTTGCAAGGGGATCCCCTAATATTTTGCATTTGTTCTTCGCGGATGATATCATTCTTTTTGCAAGGGCCAGTTCTCAAGAGGCATAAAGAATAATGGAAGTCCTTTCTTCTTACCAAAATGTGTTAGTTCAGATGGTTAATCTTGACAAGTCATAGGCCTCTTTCAGTCAAAATGTGCGGGATAAAGTTAAAAATATGATCCGTAACAGGACGAGAGTTACAATTGTGCTATCCACTCAATATATTTGGGTCTGCTGGTGGTTTTGGGAAGATCCAAGAAGGAGGTATTTTTTCTTGTTTTAGAGCATATTTGGAAGAAGATGAAAGGTTGGAAGGAAGGATTTCTATCCAGAGCTGGTAAGGAAGTGCTAATTAAAGTAGTTGCTCAAGCTATTCCAAGCTATATTATGAGTTACTTCAAATTAACTGAAGGAGTTTGCAAGGAGATTGAAGGGTTGATGGCAAGGTTTTGGTGGGGACTAGAAATGGGAAAAGGAAATTGCACTAGATGAGTTGGGACAAAAAGTCAAAGTAAAAGGGCTTGGATGTATGGGTTTTAGAGGGGTGGCAGATTTCAACTTGAGTCTTCTTGGCAAACATTTTTGGGGGATTCAAAGTGATAATAACTCCCTTCTTAGGGATGTTTGGAAGAGTGGGTTCTATCCCAATTGTTTGATCCAAGAGGCAAAATTGGGACATGCACCTAGTTATGCTTGGCGTAGTATTTTGAGCTCAAGGGGCTAGTAATAGAGGATTCAAGGTGGAGAATTGGGAATGGGGCTAAAGTCAGGATTAAGAAGGATAATTAGTTATCGGATAAATATGGATTCAAAGTTTTGGGCACTTCCAAAGGCCTAAGCAATGATGCCATGGTGAAGGAGTTGATGGATCATGAATTGTGAATTTGGAACAAGGACCTAGAAGATGCCTGTTTTGATCCCGGGGAAGCTATGCATATTAACAGTATACTTCTCTGTTTTAAAAGGCCAAAGGATAAATTGATATGGCATAAGGAAAAAGAAAGTGATTACACTATCAAGCCAACATATCATCTGTTGGTAGTTAAATGTGAAACTATGAAAGCAGACCCATCGAGCCCTTCTCAAACTTTGGTATGGAAAAAAACTTTGAAAAGCTCTAGTCCATGCAAGAATAAATAATTTCATCTGGAGACTTGGGGAAAAAAATCCTGCCAACCAAAAGTAATATGCAAAATAAATCTATTTGTCTTAAAACCTTATGTCCCTTCTTCCATGTTGTACTCGAAAGTACTCAACATTTATTCTTGGATTGTGCCTTATCTAAAATGGTATGGTTTTTCGTCCCAGCTTGGTCACCGGACTATATCCAATCTTGGCTTGTTAGACTGGACGGGAAAATGTCTCATCTTATGGAGGTTTTTGTTGTCCAATTAGAGTGTATAATTATTTGGAAGATTTGGAATGTTAGGATTCTTTGGGTGTTTAAGAATGTGGTCCATGATCCAGATGCAGTAGCGAGAAACGCGGTGGACAATATGTTAGAATCCTAGATATTTTAATTTTCTCTTTGAGAGTTTCCTTTTTTAGGGGTAAGGAAAGTCTAAGTTTTTTAATGATTTGGCATGCTGCTGGCTTGATCATTTGGAGGGTCCAGGATGGGATTGTGTTTTTGTTGATGTGTAGAATTGTCTTATTGGCATCCATGCTTGGCTAAAACATGCAGCTGAATGTAATATTGTATAAGTCTTGCAAATATGAAAAGAACAAAATAGGTACTGAAGCAAGATGTTATATGGAATGTCATGACTTCAACCATGACATCGCGCCTGCAAAAATGAGGAAGGAAGATTCGGTTTGATTTAAAACAGATACAGAATATTCTATGTGAATATTATGTAATCCTATGTGGCGCGTATTTGAAGGTCAAAGAATCAAGTCAGAATATTGAAGAATCAAATCTGAAGATTGAAGATTCAACGGTTTCTAATTTAGGAGATAAATTAGGAAACTTATGATTGAAGACCTTACTTGTAGCAGAAGAAATCTGCTGATTTGTAACAGCAAGGAGTGCTGCGATTTTAAGCCCAAGTCCAACTAGGATCAGGTTATATATAGAAACCTTTGTAACCTAATTTTGAGAGGCTGATAGCCAGAGCTAGGAAGATGTAGTCTCTAGGGTTAGCCGTGTATGTGAACCACCCGGGTTGTGGGATGGTCACTGATTTGTGCCTCGAAGCTTGTAGGTGAGAGGTTTGGTTTATTCACTCAGAGGCTGAGAAGCAATGAGTGAATCTTGTAAGCAACTTCAAGTTAACGCTGTGTTTGTTTGTGATTATATTGTTGGAAATTAGGCCGTTGATGCAGTGGCTGAGTTCTTGACTACTAGACATCATTGCTATGATTGGGAGTGGAATGGAGATATTTTATATTTAGGGAGAACCTAGGTAGAAGGGTCATTGGGTAGTGATTAAGTGAGACTTTGTAAATGGGGGAGTTTAGCTTTGAATTGATACTACTGATAGTGGACTTCATCCCTGGCTTGGTAGCCCCCAGAGTAGGTTAGTTAGAACCGAACTGGGTGAACAATTCTCCGTGTTGTTTTTGTTTCTGCATTGTTTACTTGTTTGTTCGGTTTGGATGTCATAACATCGTGTATGATATCAGTGTTTGGTTTAATGACTGTGCTATCACAGAATCTCTGCAAAGCATATTTGTTTGTGTTAACTGAACTAATATGATCCCAGCTCTCATGGACTTCTGCATGTTAAAAGTAATCAAAATTTGAGGGATCTGTATGTACTGCCTCAGCTAAGCTGATGACAGAAAAGGTGTCATGATATTTTGTATGACATTCTGAGTCTGTCATACCAGAATACTTCAATTGGTATCAGAGCAGGCATCCTGTTTGTTTCTGGATGAGATTCATGGGAGATAATTTCTGGTTGCTGAAGGTAGAAGATTGTTTGAACATTCCTGTTCATATTATATGGTCCCTAGAAGTAGAGGATGGACCGATGTGTGATAGACTGAACCAATCTGACCAAAACAGGTGTACTCTCTTGGGAAGAGAAGAAGGTGTTGCTGGATCCAAGGATATCCAAAGGCTTCATGCAGGAGTGAAGAATTTGTATTGCTCTGTTCAGCATATAGCAAAGTACATAAGAAGAGTATCAAAACCTTCATGCGGGAGTGAAGTTAATGATAAGGTAATCTTTGTGCTTATCTGTTTTCTTTCTGGTCAGAATATTGGTTAGGTCTTGTTGTGTTGCTTGGAGAAAAATCAAGCATATTGTTGGATTGTTCAGCTTCAACCCTTAGTTGTCATGCTTACCACTGGTTCGTGGAGTAAGCATTGTGTAATCTCTGTTGATATATGGCTACTTTCCGCTGCATAGCATCTGATGCAAAATCCTATCTTTGAAAGAAGATTTCTAGGGTTATATAGTTTTCAACAGAGTTTGTAGCAGATTTTTCAGCTTTATTGCAAGTGTCAAAGATACTTGGGATCTCTCTCAAGTCCACTCATAAAGGCATGGTAATTAAGGTTGAAGAGGTTCAATTGATCATTTTTCCTCATATTCGTCTGCAAAGATGTTTGATGATCTTCAAGATTGTCAAGTATGGTGTGTTCCAAGGAAAAGGAACTAATGGTATACTGGTATGCAGCTACCATTTGAAGAACAAATGTTCTGGTGCTAAACTAATGTAGTGTGAGTACATTTGTTTGGAACCTACTCCTGATCTGGAAGAGGAGACATCTGCCTTGTGTGTTGATTGGTCAGAATACAATTAACTGAACCTTCCATCCCAATTGTCAGTATATTTCGGGCATATGTATGGGAATATGGAAGCAAAGCTCAATGCAAGTAAAACGATTCATTCAGGTTTTCCTTTAAAGACCTATATGAGAATTCAAGATGAGCTTATATATGGTATGCCCTTCTGATCAAATGAACCAGATATGTGGATTGTTTTCTTAACCATAGAACAGTTAGTGGTGAAACTGAATACTGTGTCTCTTTCACAATGAAATACGGTTTTGAATATTGTGTGATGACTTAAGGGAATCAGATTACTCTAAAGAATCCGAGTTGTTTTCAAGTGCTATGTCATTATTGAATCTATTCCAGAAACCTTATTGACGAAATCTCCTCTGTGGGTACAAATTGTGGCATCCATTATCTCAAAATCATAATGAAAGTCTGAAGAAAAGTTTATTGAGATATGGCATATATTATCCCTTAATCATGACTGATGTGTAGCTGAGTTGATGGTGTTTGTCGTACTTTCTCTGTCTTTCCCCAAGTGTCATAAAAGAGATGTTGAGTGTGAAATCCAAAATGTCTTAATGAATGATGTCATAACAGATGTTGAAACATCATTGCCAAGAAGAATATTCTTATGTATGAAGAAGAAATCATTTAGAAGGATCTGGTGTGAGCAGTAAATTCTATCTGAGTGTCTAATAGGTGCTTTGACGGGAGACTTAGTACTTATTGAATGTGCAACATGAATACAAGACTCATATACTTAGTCGGGAGCTAAATATGTGTATAAAGTATCCATGGTCTGGTTTGAACTATGTATCAATTGTAGTTCTGTGTTATCTTCTCTTAAGCATTAAGAAGGGAAATGGTTGGCTGGTGAGTTGATTCAAGCAGAAGTAACATATAGGAGATGATAAATATCTTGATGGGAGCTAGATTTTAACAACTACTATGTGATAATTTGAAGAAGAAGATGCATGTGATGCTTTGTTTGTTACATCACAACACTTGAAGACACCAGTAAAGTTTAGGTTCAGACCTATCTGTTGAAGACATTTTCAGGGCTATTCAGAAGTTTCTTCTATTTCAAGGTACAAGAAGTGGCAGTCTAGATCTTGTGTAGCAAGCAAACTAAGGATTCCAAACTTGGAAAGTGTGGCAAGTTCCAAATGAAGAATGCTTCAAGAGTAAGGACAATCATTCAAAACATCCTTATAATGTAAGTGTTGGGGTGAGTATGAAGTAAGACAAGACATCAACCAGTGTAGGTAAAGGAACACTCAGAGGAATGGATGAAATTTATGTGAAGGATGAAGAAGCAACATTAATGTCTGAAGTGACAGTTCTGACTTAATATGGATTAGAATGGGCAGATTCTGATCTTGGTGATTGTAACATGTTCTGGCAATACGTGTTTAATTTCATGATGAAGACTTCATTAGTGAGTATGACTATGAAGATAGAAGTTTGGTGAGATGATCAACACAGCTAAGGATAAAGGAGAATCTCTTCTGTTCAAGGAGTATGTTAATCAATGTGTGAGATTGAAAAAACACCTTATCAAGAAGGATTTCGAACTGTCTTGGCAGACCATGAGCTGATTGAAACATGGCAGGGTTATGATCAACAGTGGAAGAAGTGGCAGTTCTTTATGTTGAGTCTGTGGCAACCTTTTCTATGGAAGCATCTAGTGTCAAAGGGTCATCAGTTGATTATTTCAGGTGAAGATAAGGTGGTAGACTTGAATCTGTTGCAGAAAGAGAAGTGGAGTTAGTGGAATGTACTGAACAGCTCAGCTGTATCTTAATGTTATACAAGAAGTTATAACATCTAATTTCTGATGTGAGTATCCTTTGTAAAGGAGGTACCTTGTAAAAGTGAAGTGTGTTCAGTAGGGTAGTTGGACAGAGGGTGCGCTCTTGAAGATATGAAGATGCGTCTTATATTTTCCATTCATCATTATAAGTTTTCTTGGAGAAGCACAAACTATCTCAGGTAGGGGGAGTGGCTTCTTAGTTCAAGATATAATTCTAGAAAATTATCTTGGTCTTTTATACTCTACCATCATAATGAAGATGTTCCAAGTCAGCAGAAGCTTTTTTAACTCAGTTAGAGGGAGTTTCTTATGAAAAGGTTTATATAACAAGATGTATCATTACAGTCAGTTATCTAGGAATGGTTAAATCCAACCATGTGCATCTGGTATCCACAATTTTTTATCTGGTCTAGTGGCTGCATGTCAACAAGTGGTGGAAGGCTCTTCACAGTTGCAGTAAACAGTCTCAAGGTGATCAGAACAACAGAAGTCTATGACTAGGGAGTCAGTAGAGTAAGTGAGAGGTCTAGTACTTGGGTCATAGGATGATTTGTCAAAGTCTCTTAAAATAATCTTAAGTTGTATGCTTGAGGGGTGAAAGAGGGACAATGTCTGACAGGATGTCATGACATAATTAAAGATATTGATTGTTCAGAGTCAAACAAGGAAAACTACATTGAGTTTATCTCTTCTCGTCAGTGGCCGGTGTAAAGTTCAATCAATGACTATGCATGCGCTGGATTAAAGATAACTCCTATCAGAAGAAAACAGTCAAAAACTGCTTTGAAAAGAGTAATTGCTTTTGGAACTGTTTCCTAATTAATTGGTTGACCATTGAACAAGACCAAAGACCATCGTTACTACCTATGATCTCAAATGGCTATAAATTAGCATCTTCGCAGCAGGCTTCAGAGATCAAATCCCTCAAGATGTGTTTCGTGTGTGTTCGTGTTGGGTGTGTGCAGGTTTGGTATTATGATAGGTTCATTTACCAAAACCTGTTCAGAAAAACACAGGGTGGGAAAATCACGTGTCTCTACCAGTGGTGTTACAGCAATAACAACAAGAATGTTCCTCCTTATTCAGCCTTCGATAATGGAGTCATTTTAGTTCTGATTTATGTTCTAAGTTACGAGGAAGGATGGCAGGAACTCATTCAAGCTTCATCTTAGACCTCGAGCTAGAAGGAGTGGGTTTTCAGAGTGTCACCAATAGTCCTCGTAGACAAAGGCCACCATCCATCGTCCTCCTTATGTAGGAGTGTTGCATGAAGGTGTTGAACTGCAGAGGTATGACATTGGTTCAAGCTTTGTCATATTATGGCTAAAAAGGGGAGAGATGGTACACAGCATGCTGATTTTTCTACTGTCAAAAGAAACAAAGGAAGATCTGAAGACAGAGTGAATTGAAGATGTTATGATGTGGTTAAGTAGTGAAGAACAGAAGACCCAATTCTGAGAATGTAAAAGACTGTTCTTCCTGATGTCTTGAAAGTTGAAGCAGCTGCTCTTGATCTTAAATGTAAGTTTAATATATGTTTAGTTTTAGCCAAAATAAGCCAAAGGGGGGATTGTTGATGTGTAGAATTGTCTTATTGGCATCCATGCTTGGCTAAAACATAATAGCAGCTGAATGTAATATTGTATAAGTCTTGCAAATATGAAAAGAACAAAACAGGTAATGAAGCAATATGTTATATGGAATGTCATGACTTCAACCATGACATCGCGCTTGCAGAACTGAGGAAGGAAGATTCGGTTTGATTTAAAACAGATACAGAATATTCTATGTGAATATTATGTAATCCTATGTGGCGCGTATTTGAAGGTCAAAGAATCAAGTCAGAATATTGAAGAATCAAATCTGAAGATTGAAGATTCAACGGTTTCTAATTTAGGAGATAAATTAAGAAACTTATGATTGAAGACCTTACTTGTAGCAGAAGAAATCTGCCGATTTGTAACAGCAAGGAGTGCTGCGATTTGAAGCCCAAGTCCAACTGGGATCAGGTTATAAATAGAAACCTTTGTAACTTAATTTTGAGAGGCTGATAGCCAGATCTAGGAAGATGTAGTCTCTAGGGTTAGCCGTGTATATGAACCACTCGGGTTGTGGGATGGTCACTGATTTGTGGCTCAAAGCCTGTAGGTGAGAGGTTTGGTTTATTCACTCAGAGGCTGAGAAGCAATGAGTGAAATTTTTGTTCTTGGAGGAAGCTTGTAAGCAACTTCAAGTTAACGTTGTGTTTGTTTGTGATTAGATTGTTGGAAATTAGGTCGTCGATGCAGTGGTTGAGTTGTTGACTGCTAGACATCATTGCTATGATTGTGAGTGGAATGGAGATATTCCATATTTAGGGAGAACCTAGGTATAAGGGTCATTGGGTAGTGATTAAGTGAGAAGTTGTAAACGGGGGAGTTTAGCTTTGAATTGATACTACTGATAGTGGACTTCATCCCTGGCTTAGTAGCCTCCAGAGTAGGTTAGTTAGAGCCGAACTGGGTGAACAATTCTCTGTGTTGTTTTTGTTTCTGCATTGTTTATTTGTTTGTTCAGTTTGGATGTCATAACATCGTGTATGATATTAGTGTTTGGTTTAATGACTGTGCTATCACAGAATCTCTACAAAGCAGATTTGTTTATGTTAACTGAATTAATATGATCCCAGCTCTCATGGACTTCTGCATGTTAGAAGTAATCAAAATTTGAGGGATTTGTATGTACTGCCTCAGCTAAGCTGATGACAGAAAAGGTGTCATGATATTGTGTATGACATTTTGAGTCTGTCATACCAGAATATTTCAGTTTTATAGTTCTTCAACAAACATGAAAGAAGTGAAGGAGAGGAGCTTTTTTTCTTGTAGCAAATGATTTCTGGATAGATCGTTGAGTACTCTTGCACTTTCAAAAAATGGGTCCATAACCTTTTCCTTTGGATTAATCAATAGCAAACGAGATTTCTGCTAGATTAAAAGTCTTTGTGACTCTTTGATCTTCCCTTAATGGTTTTTGATCTAGTGTTGGTGGTACATCTGATTTAAACTCTAAGTTGATCCTTTTTTAGAATGCCGTTTATAGAGAGTGGTTTTTCTGGAGATGATTTGTTGTACCTTATTTATTTATTTTAATTTTTAACCTTGTAGATTTTTCCGCATATATTTGTATTTGTTTAGAGTTGTAGATTTTAATATATCTTGTGTCAATCGTTTGCTCGTTTATATTTTGTTCGAATTTGTTATCCTATATTATTTTATCTAAGAAAAAAAGAATTTCTATTTATTTTTATTTTTGTTATGTTAAATCGTAGATAAATTGAAAATTCTACAAAGAATCTTCAAAAATTTAACAGGGTTCTAATCGATACACATAAAATTTTAAGAAGCACCTCCAATATTAGAGTGATAACGACCAACTCTAAAGAACCTACAAAAAAATATAAGATGGTTTTGATTGATGCACAATAAAATTTTAATGACAACCTACAATGTTGAAGTGAGAATGAAAGTTACAAGAAGTAAAACTAATATTTAGGAAAAACAATATTATTAGTCAACATCACTTTTATAGTTACTTTGCTTTACATTTCAACTTTAATGGTAGTTTAAACTTACAAATCATGCTTATTTAAGTAGAAACAATCAAAGAACCAAATGGCCAAGTTAAACAAGAGCCATAAGTTGTGTCAGTAAGTGTAATCAAAGACTTTAACATCTAAATGTTTGCTTTATTCTTGAGACATTCACAATTAGGAGGGCCCTTCCAATTCCATATCTCCAACTTTATGAGACCATGCAAAAAGATAATAATCATAACAAGTTTTTTTTTTCTTCAACTGCAATGCTGATATTGATGTTTGCCATTGTTTTGTAATTTGGAACTAGTGAGATTGTGGTTGCACCTAATGTCCACTTCTATGAATATTCTAGTATAAAGATCAAACATATTTACAATATAAGCTAAATAAATTAGAAAGAAAAGGAGAAGAATATGAAATTATGAGTTGACATAATGATAAGTTGGGTGTGTACTAATCTCCCTTCATTTTTTCAGACTCTAAGATGAGTTTGAATATGTGATATACCATTTAGTATTTATTCATCTTTGAAGATTTACTATTGCTTAAAAAGATTAATTAACAATTTTTTTAATTAATTAAGGTGTTTATAGAAATTTTGATTGGCCACGTGTCAGGAACCCAGAAGTTAATGGGTGATTATATATGTGTTGGTCTGCCATTGGACAAAACAGAACAATGTGATGGCCATAGCAGCACAATCAGTGCATCTGAATCTGAATCAGCATTATTTTATTTGGATGGAGGTGCTTGCTGTCTCATTCAAGGCTCTAGAGTATGCAGCAAAATGGGGATTATAAATGCCCCTAAAGTAGTAAATATCCCATACTTTGTAAGTCAATTCTCAAAATGTCTTATTAATACATTTTTTTTATATATATTAGTTTGTTACTAAATAAATGAAGAATGTTTTTTTGTCAAGAAAAATATATTAGAAACAAACAAAGATATAAAAAGTGGATTAGACCAAGACTCTCTTAGTGATTAACAAATTTATAATTAGGAAGCTTTAATTTAATTTGTTATGAACAAGTAAAGGAGTAAGGACTTCAGGTGGCTTATTCCAATACAGAGGTAAAGTAGAGTTGATAGTCAAAGACTCTAACAAATCTGAACATTGGTTCCCTTCTATGAAGATATGAGAAATATGAAATCTTAATTGTCTAATTTTGACTAAACGGTTAAGCAAGATGGTCCTAATTCTCCAAAGAACCACCTTAGGATCTTGAGCAACCAACGAAACAAAAGAAGAATCAGTTTCAATCCAAACGTTGTTCCACCCGAAACGAGTAGCAAGGTCAATGGCTTTTATTACACCAAAAAGCTCAGCATGAATCGAAGAAGAGCAGTTCATCTTTTCAACAAAACCAAAAACAAAGTCACCCAAAGAGTTCCTGAACAGACCACCACACGAGGCCATATCAGTGGAGAAGGAATCATTCGTGTTGCATTTCAACCAACCATCAGCAGGATGCTTCCAAATAACTTCAATGATTCTTGGAGCCTTGGGCGGAGTAAAGTTTACATTGAAGATCTTGATGATAGTGAACTCGTGAATTGAGATACTAGCCATCTTGGTAGTAATATTTCCTATGAAGGCAACCTCAATAAAGATTTGATTAAGAGTCTTCTTCCAATGCATAAAGTCATTGTGGAATCTGACATGATTGCGGGCCATCCAAATGTTTTTTTTTTAATAAGCAATAGATTGAAAAGCTCGCACTAGGGGTGCAACCCTTACAAAAAAACAAACAGCTCTAAAGATGACTTGTGTCGGATAAGGGAAGTTTAAATGTTATTGATAATGTTAACAATGGAAGCTTGAATAATTACTCTGCACTGAGGGCTCCAATTCATGTCACAAATTTCCAAAATGCTTAAGATGTTAGACACAAGAGGAAGCTTTATCATATTAAAAAACCAGTGCCAAATATGCAAAGCAAAAAGACAGAAAAAGAAAAGATGATTCGATGATTCTTTATGAGAATTACAAAGGGTGCACATCGAAGGAATGTAACAGCCTCTCAACATGAGATTTTCATGTGTTGGCAAGCGATTATGAAAGAGCCTCTAGATAATGAAATCCTAGGAAGGGGAAATATCAGCATTCCAAATCTGCTTAGCCCAAGGGTGAGATGGAGTGATTTCAGACTTGAAGTTGTAGGCTTCTTTTAAATTCAGATCACCAAAGCTAGAGTGAATCCATATTTTGCTATCAGCAATGCTATATAAAGGGATAATAACCTGATTTGAAATCAAATGCAAATTAGGGATCTTGTTGATCACATGAATAGGAGAATTCCAAGAACAATTATGAAAATCTAAAACTAGAATGTGGTTGTTGATATCATCATGATCTTGAATGAGCTTCACAATGGGAGGTCCACACCAAGGATCAAGCCAAAAATATGTGTTGCAACCATTCCCAAAAACAATTCTTGTGTTAAAAGTAACACATTCCACCCCACTTTTAATGTTGCTCTAAATTGAAGAAGCAATGGGGTACTCGATAGGAGTGTCTTCTCTAAGAACTATGTTTTTTAACAAGAAAGCTAATTTTCAAAAGAGTTAAAAAGATCCCATCATAATTTCACGTAGAAGGCTTCATTGAGGGTAAATTGGACTTTTGACCTAAACCACTATACTCAAAAGGTTTGCACACCTTAGCCCAAGCCACAATGACTAGCTTAGTCTGACTGATATTATAAAACCTAATGAAATTATTAATGCTTCTCTCCAATTCTTTAGTCAAAGTCTTGGGACAAGAATAGAGAGTGAAGCTATGAACAAGCATTGAAGCAATGTAGTATTTAACCATTTGAATTCTACCTACAAAGCTCATAAAAGAACCCTTCCAATTGGTTAACTTAGATTTGACTTTCTCAAGGATAGGTCTAAGATTCCTAGCTTTAGGTTTACCCTTAAAATTGTAACATTCAAATAAGAGAAGGGAAGACGCCCAATCTTAAACCCCGACTGATTAGCAATGTGGTGCAGCCTAGCCTCAGTAACAAAACCAGCAAAAGTGTAAGATTTTGGGGATTTACCATTTGACTTGAAGACATAGCATATCTAGAGAACAAGTTGATGGGAGAAGCTATAGTTCCTTTGTCACAACAAAAAACCACGACATCATCAACAAAAAAATAGTGAGAGGGCAATAATAAGCTTTATTTTTTCTGATTGACAAGATTAGTTAAACTCCTGCTAAGGACTTCGTCAGCAATTCAAAATAAGAGAGGAGAGAAGGGATCATCATGTCTCACTCCTCTACCAAACTCAAAGAATTCATGAAGCCTACCATTGAAAGAAACATAAATCTTTGAAGAATTGAGGATGGTCCATATCAAGTTAGTGAAAATATCGTTGAAACCAAATTGCTTGAGAACCTGCATAAAAAACAACCAATTAGTTTAATCAAAAGCCTTTTTATGTCCATTTTCATAACTGTAGCGGTGAAAAAATGAGACAGAGGCCATTGGATTGACCCACCTCGTATTTTAGTGAAAGTCGCCACCGTGCTTTATTGTGTCCAAAGGAAATGAGAAAAAGAGCGAAATAAAACCCGAAGAAGTTCTTAAAACAAAACTAGTAAAATAAAAAGAGATCTTAGGTTCGTGGGTTGGTTATGCAAGGGGAAGGGATTAGCACCCCTCACATATGTAGTACTCTACAAGAACCTCTTTGGAAATATATATGTTATCTTGTTATTGTTTTTGTTTTGTGAAATAGGGTGGGATGATGAGAAAAGATTTTTAAAATTGTGCTCGGTAAGACATCGCATCTTGTGCCTACATACCCCTTAAGTGCAATAGGGAAGTCAAAGCATTCGTAGTTCCCTTTTAAAGGAAAATAACGAGCCAAAGTGGTAAAAATCTTTTTAGGTGTTGAGCTTTAACAATACTCAACAAGTTTTTAAAATACTAAGCTTTAACAATACAAAACAAGTTTTAAAAGGAGTCAAGCTTTAACAATACAAGGCAGAGAGTAATTTTAAAAGAGTGGTGGTTGAGTTTTAACAATACAAAATCAAGTTTGATTTAAAAATGGTTGAGCTTTAACAATATAAAACTAAGTTTAAAATAGGGAAACATGCTAAACTTTAACAATACTAAGCACAAAATAAAAAAAAAAAGAAGAAAAAGAGAGCGAGTAACTTGACAATTTTAGTCAATACTTTCTCATTTCTTTGGATTTTTAACAACATTGAGGAATCATACATCTCAAGAAAGCATATAAGGGTAAGAATCTCAAATGGTGTGTGAGACATGGCATGTGTATCATGGATATAATCAAAGTGAGTTAAATATAAACAAAGATAATAAATGTATAAACTAAAGTATAAAAGGTTGTTAATAAAGGAATGACATACCTCGAGGTCAATCATATCATGTATATATGATGTATGATCAAATGAATATCTCATGTATGGCTTCATAACTCAAAATCCTTGCATCTTTTGGGGATTTCTCCTCAAGGACCAATTTGTTGCATGTAATTTGCTCTTTAATTTGATCTTTGGAGCATGAAAAATGGTGACTTGGTGAAGAAGTTACAAGCTTCCAAAACTAAGTACTTAACCATGTAACATCTTCATAACTTAGAAAATTTTTCAAAATCCTAATCTTGACTTTTTGAACTTTTGATTTATTTTCTTGATTAAACTTTATCAAATGACTTCAATAATCATATTTGTTATGTGTATAGATTAGTCTTGACATATACTATCAAGCTCCAAAAATCCCAGTAATGTTGAAAGAAGAAAGCTCCAAAACCATCAAGCCTTGGAGCACCCTCTTTGTTTAACAACTTTGTACACATTTTTTATGTGTATAGATTAGTCTTGACTGAAGGAGTGAAAAACACTTAGAAAGGGGGGATTGAATAAGGGTTGTTTCTTTTTGGCAAATAAAATAATTAACACAATTATTTTTATCCTAGTTCGTTTGAACTCAAACTACCTTCAGTCCACCCTCACAGGTGATTTATCTCCACTGAGGATTTAATCCACTAATAAAAAATAATTACAATGGTTCTCCACTTAGATCAACCTCTAAGTCTTCTTGAGTCTACAGATCACAACTTGATCACTCAAGGAATTTTGGTTTACAAAGATATAATCAAATACAAGAGATTAAAGTTGCTTCTAATAAAGCTGTAATTACCAAGTGATTTTTCTCTTAAGATTAAAATCTAAATCTCACTAAGAATACAGAATTATGTGAGCTTGAAGATGAAGATTGCTTCTTTTTTCATGAGCTTTTAGCGTGAGAAAGGTTCAGAGTCAGATGATGAGTATATGAAAAATGAACGTAGGCTTTCTAACATTTTTCCTTGCTGACATCTTCCTTTTATAGGCATGAGAATGTGACCGTTGAACAGATATGCATTTAATGCCAATGTTGCATTTAATGTTTCACACTTTTGTCAACTACCTCTAGCCTTGCATTAACTGCTATTTCTGACTTTGCTTTTTTTAGCCATACTTCCAACGTTCCTTTTGTCAGACACACAGACTAGACTTTCTAGCTTTTCATCATTTGCTTTTGTTCTGGATTCAAACTTTGCAAGTCTCTTTGAATATTAGAGTTTACAGCGTTCGGTGTAGTGTTAGAACTTCAGCGCTTCAGATTTTGGAAGATCTTCAGAGCGTGATACCTTTAGAGCTTCAGAACTTGCTTCTGCTTGTCATGATCTGAAAACTTCAAGACCATCTTCTGATGTCTTCAAGATCATGTTCTGATGTGGCCATCCAGAACATCTGGGTCAGAGCATCTGAAGGATGAAATGTTGCATACTCTTTTATACTTTTCCTGAAATGAAAAATGTAATCTATTAGAGTACCACATTGTCTTATATAAAATTCATTCCTAATGTTATCATCAAAACTAGAAACTATGATCAGAACATTTCATGTTCTAACATTGACATATACTATAACATATTGCGATAACATGTGAGAAATGTACATGGATATAATGAAATTTCTCATAGTCATACCATTTTTTTATAGGTCAATGTTGAAATGTGCTATTAGTCGACCCTCTTCATGGTTAACTGTTTCATGGACCATGAAATAGTTTCTCAAACGATCCAAATGCATAGCATTATGAGTGTTGGATTTTAGCTCGTTTAACGCAAGCCATTATTGCAATTATCTATGTATATTTTCCTTAAAGCCAAATCTTTTGTGCCATATAAAAAAATAAATAGAGGAGAGACAAATGAAGTTGCATGTCTCTAATACAGTCAGGGGGGACCCCAATACAATTTTGTTGCTTGTCTCTTAAGATTTTGTTTTGTTATTATTTTTTATTGAGTCTCATCTTTAATTGTACATCTTTGTTTAAGTTTTGAATCCAATCTTTTTAGCATCCATAATTCAAGTATTTGCATTTGAGTATAATCGTTACGTTTTAAGTCAATTGGTTGAGTTAATGGAGCAAAAACCATTTTTGATGTTGGTTCAAGTTATGTGAGAAATAGAATCTCAAACTATTTTGAAAAAGTTGGAAATTTGAGATTTCTTAAGTGTGACTCGAATCACTCACAAGTTATGACTCGAGTCAAATAAAACAGAGAAGACATGAAAGTTTTGCATATGTGACGCAAATCATAATTTTCACTTGATTCGAGTATTGCAACACTGTGACTCGAATCACAAGTTGCACATGATTCGAAACACACGAGTCATGTTAGACAATTATTATGACTCGCTTTTTCTTGTTTGGCTCTGTCCAAATTGATTTGAATAAGGATTTGTACATGAATTTAATCAATACCTTTCATGAGTCAAATCAGAGATATAACTTTACTCGAATCATACAAATATTCTTGACTTGCTCGAATCACTTCTTTTATGTTGATCTTATTCTAATCTAATTGCTCATTTAACTCAAATCAACAAATGTTCTTGACTCGAATATAACAATTATTTTTAACCTATTTTGTGTTGATAAGATGTTGCATGTCTATTTGTGTGTTTGTTTCATGTATCATCTCTATCTACGTGTTATGTATCAGATTTATGATGTTGTATATTCTTCTTAGATTTTTTATCTCACGTGTTCATCTGGAAGTTTTTTCTGTTGCTGGATTTTAAGTGTTTAGACTCATTACCATCTATCTATTTTTGATCTTGTCAAAGGGGGAGAAGTTTTAATTTGAATCAAGAGTTATTTTATGTGTTTTATGTTGTTGTGTGTGTGCAATGCTTCAGGGGGAGCACAAGTAGTTTTTTGCTTTTGCTCAAGCCAACTCAAATCCAAGTGAAACCTTGTCAAGCATAAAAAATAGGGAGAGTGAAGTTGCATTTCTCTAGTACATTCAGGGGGAGAATCCAAATACGGTTTTATTACTTGTCTCTTAAGCTTTTGTCTCATTGTTATTGTTTATTGAGTCTCCTCTTTGATTGTACATCTATGGATTAAGTTTTAAAACCATTCATTTTAGCATGTATAATTCAAGTGTTTGCATTTGAGTATGATTATTGTGTTTTAAGTCAATTGGTTGAGTTAATGGAACAAGAACCGTATTTGATATTAGTTCAAGTTATATGAGAAGTGGAATCTCAAACTATTTTGAAAAACTTGAAAATTGAGATTTCTTGTGTGTGGCTTGAACCACTCACAAGTTATGACTCGAATCAAATAAAATAGAGGACAACATGAAAGCTTATGCATCTGTGAATCGAATCATAAGTTGCACTTTATTTGAATCACACAAGCCCTTTTAGCCACTACCTAGTTTGATTCAAATCACACTTTATACACGACTCCAATCACAAAGTTTTTCACTTTTCTTGTTTGGCTCTATCCAAATTGATTCGAATTAGGATTTGTACATGAACTGAATCATGACCTTTCATGACTCGAATCAGATATATAACTTGAATCGAATCACAGGAAATGGATCACTTCTTTTATGTTGATCTTCTTCCATTCTACTTGCTTATTTGACTCAAATCAATAAATATTCTTGACTCGAATTAAACAACCATTTTCACCTATTTTTGTGCATAATCTCCAACGCATAAAATTTTTCATCTAATATCTTTCACAACTAACCAGTGTATGTGTGTGTGTGTGTGTGTGAACACTTAACAACAACTACCTCCATTTATGAAGACTAAAAAATCTCTTGCGAACAGAATTATATTTCATCTTCAACCTCTAGTTTGGATTCATTTTGAATATGAATATTTTTACTTGTTGAGGGGACGTGTCTTGAAACTAACATTTCTTGAATAATGTGTAAATATTTTCATGAGGCTTGCAAGATTATGGTTATTTTAACTGGTGGAGACAAGTTCCAGTGAAAAGAAGGAGGTTCTTCTCTCCAAGTTGACCTTGGTAGTATTGTGTTGAAGTATACGGAAAAGGTATGCGTTCTTCTCAATCTTTGGAGAGTTCATCGCTCAAGATATTGGTGAGACGAAGTGTGATTGCAACATACCAAGACTTGGAGCATATTGGTGAAGTTGGAAGATTCAAGAAGCAAGAATCGAGTGAAGATTTTGTAGAGAGTTCGGCAACAAGGCTGTATACAAGTCAAGATCCAAATAGGATATTTACTTTCTCAATATTATTGTGGATGCTATGATTGTATGAACTCGTGTAATATTTTTCAAAACATATTAAAAGAATTACTTTCAATGGGAAACCATTGGAGAGTGGAGTAGGCTCCTCCGAGGGCAATAGAGTCGAACCACTATACATCCCGGTGTTCTCCTCTCTCTGTCTCAGTTTTATTTTCGTAGGTTATTGCATGTTTAGAAAATCGTTTCTTAGTGTAGTTTATCATTAATTCATGTTAGTGGTGATTAATTACATAAGTTTAGGTTTTGTTAGAATTGGAACCTATTTGGTTTTAGTTTTGATCAAAATTTGAAGACTATGGTGTTAGAATCTGTAGCTTTTTTCTAATAACTTGTGTCACGCCAAAAGTAGTCAGGAAAGTAGTTAGTCTCTTAAGTAGTTTGAATTGTTTTAAAATATGGAATAAGTTTCATTGTAGAATTTAGTTTAGGGGATAAAAAAGCTATTTCTTAAGACTAGCAAAAGACACTCTGCATTTGTAGATAAACACACAAAAGTATGTAAATAGAATGAAAAATTCCAATGAGCATTACAAATAAAGTTCATGTGCGCAAAACTAGAGAAATTGTGGATGTCTTCCCCATTAGTAGCAGGTTGGACTCATTAAAGTGAGATTTCGTAAGGTGAAAAGTTGGAGCATCTAGTAAAATTTATCAATAATAATAATAATAATAATAATAATTATTATTATTATTATAATAATAATAATAGCAATGGAAGTGGAAGTCTTTAGTTCAAAAAGAATTAAATCCAAGAGCGAAATAGTTAATCCCCCTTCTGAAACTGAAAAATGAATTTTTGGACCATAGGATGAGATAACCAAACTAAGATTTAGGCTGACTATCTTAACTAAAGAGTTCTGGCAAGGCAGCATCATGAAGCGCACACACACATACACACATTCACTAATAGAACTAATTTGTAAAAAGATTGAGTTATGTCAATCTTTGAATGTGGTCCCCGTAGAAATTTTGAGTTGTATCTGAAATGAGACTTTGTCTCCCCGTGTTGTTTGTACTAGGCATCAATGGTACGAAAAGGAATAATTTGAGGGAAACCTATTGATTCCTTTAGGCCAGAATTCATGAATATGCAAAAGCCCATGATCTAAGACAACACATAAACCCTATATGGAAGTGACTATAAAAGGACCTCTGTGAGGAAATGCATAGAGGTTCAACAATTAAGAGAAGGAAACACTTAATGAAAATTAGTGAAGAGAGTAAGCTGAAAAAAGTGGAGAACTTCTTATTTTCATCACCTCAAATGCATGCTACCAGTATCTGACGTGACAGAGGTCATCTTTTGTTAATTAAAGATTGTAAAAAGACAAAGAAGTTACTCTTAGGTTTTCATTTCTTTTTCATTATGTGTTTAAGAATGTTTACCATAGGATCCAGTATTGATGTATTTACTATGCTCATCATGAGCTAAACCCTTTTATGTTGTGCAATGTGAAGTTAATATGAAATAGTTGTTTGCGTTAAGTAATGTGTTGTTAGTGCTTTGTTTTATCATGTGTTAAATTCTCATAAATCTGCTTCTTTATATGATCAACTTAGAAAAAGATACACGCTTGTTGTTGTGAGAGATCCAGCTACAAGTGGATTTCATGATAAAAGTTATTGAAAAATAGTAGGATAAAGATATCTACTAGATTAGAAACTTTAGACATAAAGAGCTACAATCATATGTGAGATATTGGATCGAACTCTAGTATGGTCGAAGGTTAGCTTCTTGGTTCGACAGGATTAAGCATGAAGTCGAAGGTTGTTCACATGCTGGTGTCGAAGATGCTAGGGTTGTTAGCATGTTAAATTAGGTTTTAGTGTTTAAACCCTAATTTGTTAAGTTAGCTTGTTTATTAAGTTGGCTTGTGTAATGGGCCTTGTGGAAAAATCCCATTAGTTAGTATGTTAGGTTTTATTATAAATAGCATACTAGTCTCTCATCATTGTACACAATAAATCCTAATTTAGGGTGAGAGAGGTTATTTGTTATTCTTGTAAAGTTGTAATCTTGTTTTCTAAGAGAAAGTAAAAGAATAGAAATTATAACCAATTCTTGTGTACTTCTTCTTCCTTGTTCTTTATTCATCCCTTGTTTTATACTTTATTCTTGGCATTGAATTCACAACAAATTGGTGCGGTGAGCGTGGAGAAGATGCCTTCATCAAAGTATGAGATTAAAAAGTTCATAGGAGTGAACGATTTTGGTCTGTGGCGCTTGAAAATGAAAGCCCTACTGGTTCAGCAGGGTTGCTTGGAAGCGTTTAAGGGAGAGGCAGCCAGGAATGTTGCATTAACGGCAGCGGAGAAGACGACTATGATCGAGAAAGCACACAGCGCAATTTTGTTGAGTCTTGGTGATAAGAATCTCCGACACGTATTAAAGGAGACGACGACATCAGGGTTATGGGTGAAACTTGAAAGTTTGTATATGACCAAATCGCTGGTAAATCGACTCTACCTGAAGCAAGCTTTGTATTCATTCAAGATGATTGAAGACAAAGTGTTAGCTGAGCAGTTGGAAATGTTCAACAAGCTGATTCTTGATCTTGAAAATATTAATGTGAAGATTGATGATGAAGATCAAGCGTTGTTACTATTGTGCGCTTTTCCTCGATCACATGCTCACTTCAAAGAAACTCTCTTGTATGGAAGGGAGTCCCTGACCTTTGAAGAAGTTCAATTAGCCCTGTATTCTAAGGACATGAGCAAACGAAAGGAGCATAAACCTTCGACTGTTGGTGAAGGTTTGGCCGTTAAGGGAAAATTCTTGTGAAAGGATGGTAAGTTCGACAAGAAGAAGGGAAAAATCCAGTCGAAGTCTTATAGTGGCGAAGCATCCGGCATTCGATACTATCATTGTAAGAAGGAGGGTCACACAAGAAAGGTGTGTCCTGAACGCCTGAAAGATCGTGGAGGTAAGGATAATGGCAACGCTGGCATTGTCCAAGATGATTTCGAATCATCTGATGTTCTTGTGGTTTCAAGTGGTGACTCGAGTAAGGAGTGGATTATGGATTCAGGTTGCACTTGGAACATGACTCCAAACAAAGACTTGTTCGAGGAATTATGTGATCAAGATGGTGGATCAGTATTGCTGGGAAACAACAAAGCTTGCAAGATTGCAGGTGTTGGATTCGTGAGATTCAATTTCCATGATGAGTCAATAAGGTTGTTGACTGAAGTCGGGTATGTTCCTGATTTGAAGAGAAATCTGCTTTCTCTTGGTGAATTCGACAAGAAAGGATATGTTTTCCAAGGAGAGAGAAGTATCCTAAGAGTCATGAAGGGGTCGAAGGAAGTCTTGAGAGGCGTGAAGAAACAAGTCTTGTATACCCTTGAGGTTGAAGTTGTAAGTGGTTCGACAAATGTTGCTTCCATGAAACCTTTGTCGAAGAGAGAAATCTGGCACATGAGATTTGGCCATGTCAATGAAAGGTGTCTGATCGAATTAGGGAAACAAAATCTGCTTGGTGGAGACAAAGTCGAAAAGCTGAAGTTTTGTGAACTTGTGTACTTGGAAAATATTGCAGAGTAAAGTTCAACAAAGGAAAACAAAGAACACATGGATCCCTTGATTATATCCATGCTGATCTTTAGGGGCCTGCAAGGTGTCCATCACATTCAGGAGCAAGGTATTTTCTATCCATAGTTGATGATTATTCCAGGAAGTTATGGGTATTCATCCAGAATACTAAGGATAAAACTTTTGAGAATTTCAAAAGTTGGAAGACTCTGGTCGAAAATCAAACTGGCAGGAAGGTCAAGAGGTTAAGAACCGATAATGGCCTTGAATTTTGCAATGAGGCATTCGACAGTTTTTGTGCTGCCTCAGGTATTGCAAGACACAGAACTATTGCAGGTACTCCACAGCAAAATAGTTTGGCTG
The DNA here is from genome assembly GCF_029867415.1 of Vicia villosa. NCBI lineage: Eukaryota > Viridiplantae > Streptophyta > Magnoliopsida > Fabales > Fabaceae > Vicia > Vicia villosa. Next base: position 166,097,697 of record NC_081180.1, read on the forward strand.
AAAGGTTTAATCAAACTATTTTGGAGAGAGTCAGATGCATGTAGACTAGTGTTGGGTTAAAGAAGGTGTTATGGGCTAAGGCTGTTTCGACAGCAACATATCTGATAAACAGATGTCCTTCGACAATGTTAGATATGAAGACACCTGAAGAAGTTTGGTCTGGACATCCACCAGATCTCGAAAAACTTAGAGTTTTTGGCTGCGTAGCCTATGCTCACATTAGGCAAGACAAGGTCAAACCTAGAGCTCTGAAATGCATGTTCATGGGATATCCTGAATGAGTCAAAGCTTGTAGGCTATGGTGCCTAGAGCCAGGTCACAGGAGGTGTATCAGTAGTCGAGATGTAGTTTTCAATGAAGTTGAGATGGCTTTCAAGAAAACTGATGATGATGGTCGAAGTGCAGAAGAGCTGGAACAGGTAGAGATTCCTATTGAGGTGGAGCAAGTTGATGCTGAATTGCATATTCCAGATGAAGTTGAAGAAGAAGCAGAAGATGCTGAGGAAGTTGAGGAAACTGTCGATGACTACCTATTGTCGAGAGATAGATTGAGAAGAGTCGTCAAGCCACCTCAGAGACTTAGGTATGCAGATCTTATAGCTTATGCCTTAATCTCTGCAAGTGATGTTCTAGACGAAGAACCTAGAGATTATAATGAAGTTATGAGGAGTCGAAATAAGACTGAATGGCTGAAGGCCATGGATGATGAGATGAAATCTCTTCATGATAATCACACATGGGAACTGATCAAGAAACCTGCTGGGGCAAGGTTAGTCAGCTGTAAATGGATTTTCAAAGTTAAGGAAGGAATCGAAGGAGTGACGTCGAAAAGATACAAGGCAAGGTTGGTTGCAAGGGGTTTCACTCAGAAAGAAGGTGTCGACTTTAATGATGTGTTTTCTCCTGTTGTGAAGCATAGGTCCATTCGAATGTTGCTTGCCATGGTGGCACAGTTCGACCTTGAACTGGAACAAATGAATGTGAAGATTGCGTTCTTGTATGGTGATCTAGATGAAACGATCCTGATAAGGCAACCTGAAGGGTATGTCGAAAAAGGGAAGGAAGATTATGTGTGCAAGCTAAAGAGATCTTTATATAGGCTGAAACAATCTCCTCGACGGTGGAATACGAGATACGAAAAGTTCATGGTACGCATAAGTTTCATTAGAAATCAGTTCGACCACTGTGTTTACTTCAGATTTCGACCTGGTATGATATTCTCATAGCAAGCAACAATGTCGAAGATGTAATGATGGTGAAGGCTTAACTCAATAAGGAGTTCAATATGAAGGATCTGGGAGCTGCTTCCAGGATTCTTGGAATTTACATTCGAAGAGATAGAAAGAAGTCGAAGTTATGCTTATCTCAAGAGGCATATCTATGAAAGATTCTCAAAAAGTTTGGTATGTCGAATTCGAAGCCAGTTGTGACTCCGACAAACCCTAAATTCAAGCTGAGTATTGATCAGTGTCCCAGTACTGATGTCAAAAGAGCCTGTATGAATAACATCCTATATGCTAATATAGTTGGTTCTTTGATGTATGCTATGGTCTGTACTAGACCTGACATAGCATATTCAGTAAGTCTTGTAAGCAGGTACATGGTGAATCCTGGAAGGGCTTACTGGAAAACATTGAAGTGGATTTTAAGGTACATAAATGAGTCTCTAAACAGGGTCCTAATTTATGGTGGAGCCTTGGGTGAAGATAGTAAAGCAGTAATCGAAAGATATGTCGACTCTGATTATGCAGATTGTATGGATTCTAGAAAATCTATTTCTGGATATGTTTTCACTATGTTTGGCACAATAATTAGTTGGAAAGCAACACTTCAGAAGGTTTTTGCTCTATCAACCACTGAAGCTGAGTATATTACCCTCACTGAAGCTGTGAAAGAAGCATTGTGGCTTGAAGGTTTTGCTAAGGAGCTGAAACTTCAAGGTGAAGGTATCGCTGTTAAATGTGATAGTCAAAGTGCAATACACCTGTCGAAGAATTCAGACTATCATGAGCGAACTAAGCACATTGATGTGAGGTTTCATTTCGTCAGAGGAGTAATCGAGCGTGAAGAAGTCCAAGTGCTGAAGGCGTCAACAGATCACAATGCTGCTGATATGATCACCAAGTCATTGCCGAGTTGCAAGTTTTTCCACTGTATGCAGTTGATAAAGCTGCATGAAGAAAGCTAGTTTGTTCCCTTGATGTTGTAGAGTTAGGTCCAAGGTGGATATTTGTGAGATATTGGATCAAACTCTAGTATGGTCGAAGGGTAGCTTCTTGGTTCGACAGGATTAAGCATGAAGTCAAAGGTTGTTCACATGCTGGTGTCGAAGATGCTAGGGTTGTTATCATGTTAAATTAGGTTTTAGTATTTAAACCCTAATTTGTTAAGTTAGCTTGTTTATTAAGTTGGCTTATGTAATGGGCCTTGTGGAAAAAGCCCATTAGTTAGTATGTTAGGTTTTATTATAAATAGCATATAGTCTCTCATCATTGGACACAGCAAATCCTAATTTAGGGTGAGAGAGGTTATTTGTTATTCTTGTAAACTTGTAATCTTGTTTTCTAAGAGAAAGTAAAAGAATAGCAGTTATAACCAATTCTTGTGTTCTTCTTCTTCCTTGTTCTTTATTCATCCCTTGTTTTATACTTTGTTCTTGGCATTGAGTTCACAACATCATAGATGACATTCAGTATAAAACCTGATATGCATTAAAGTTTCAAACGAGTTATATTAATACACTGTAGACAAGTTAAATTAACGGATCATTTCCCAACATGCTCTCAATTATTCACTTCATTTTACTTTTATTAAACTGTTTTTGCTATTATTTACTCCAAAATTTAACCTGTAACATCCAACAACTATTTTTATTTTTTGCTCAAGCTCATTTACAAATGATTGTTTTACAAAATCAGCCTAAAATACATGTATACTTGCATGTGACATCATATGTTTTCAAGAAACACATATTTTGAGTTTTCTTCAACTTTTTGGCAAATCTTGAGTCTTCTTATTCTTAAATTAATACCTCCTCATCTAGTACATCTTTCTTTAAAGCACAATACTTGTTGACAAGTTTTGAGTCTTCCTCATCATCGCCATCTTCGATGATCTTCAATGTATTGAATGATGTTTTTATTTGTTAAAACTTAAATTCTAATTTTGTTTCTGCATACCCAAGTGTTTCTCAACTTCCTTTCTTCCTACTAATAAATTAACTTTAGGACTTTCAACTAGCGTAAATATTTAAACATAGCCAAATAGAAATATTAGGATTTTTCACGACTTTTCCTCCTGCTGACCATTTAACACAATTACTTCGTTGAAGGTCTCCTTAATATGATCAATGATTAATGTGATGTCTCGTCTTAAGTCATGAAAATTTATTGTAGCAAAATATTGATAAAAAACAAAAGTTATACTCTGAGTGTTGATTTACTCGAAGTAAAAAAGGAACTAATTAAACAAAGACAACCTCAAATATTTCCCACCGCTTTTTGGTGCCAAAAACTTTTATTTACTCGAAGTTATAAAGAACTAATTAAAGAAGCACTACATTTTTTCCACCGTTAATTCGGTGTCAAAAATTTTAGTTTACTTGAATCCTAAAAAACTATCAATAATCATTTATCCTAAATTTGAAAGTCATGTTATGATACGTGAACATAATACTTTCAAAATATAATCCTACTACACTTAAATTATCAATACCTTGTGTGCATACGAGTCTACTCAAACAATTACAAATTCACATTTATCAACAATCAAACCTTAATTTCTCAGCATTATTGAGACGAATTTCGGTGATGTCTTCACGCAGCTCAATTTTCTGTCGTAGTTTGTTATCCTCATGCCCGCTGTTGCGGATTTAGTGGCTTGGGTCGTGGGACTAGATACCATGTTTTCGGTGGGCAGCTGCCATCGATTGCTAAACAATGCTCATATTCCTAAAGTCCCGATGGAGAGATTCGATTTGGTTCTTAAGTTGGTTTTGGAAGATGGAGGTTCCCATCAAAATAAAGGCTTTCGGATGGAGGTGTTTTATTAATAGGTTACCGACCCGGGATTTACTTGTCAATAGAGGTATTAATCCTAACTCTAATCTTTTATGTGTTTTTGCGGCAATACAGTTGAGTCCTGTGTGCATTCGTTTTGGCTTGTTGTGTCTTTGTTTTGGTGTGGAAAGATATGGCCAATTGGATAGGTTTGGAGGATTTTAAATTGGACAATTTTAAGGAAAGTTTTTTGAAGTGGTTAATATTTTGCAAATCTAAGAAGGTAAAGAAATGTAAGGAAGGAGTTGTGTGGTTGGCCATTTGTTGGAACCTTTGGATCGTGAGGAATGACATTGTGTTTAGTAACGATCCTTGGAATACTCGCGATATAGTTTGGAGTTCAAAAGTTTTGGCGTGGAGGTGGGCGTTTATAGGAAAAATTACCCAAACCAATTGTAACTTTTATGAGTTTAACAAAAATCCTTTGTTTTATTTGTCTTAAGTTTAAATTGGCGTGTAATTTTTCTTTCGGGGGTTTTCTTTCCTCGTCTTTTTTGCAAGTGTAGTTGAGAACTTGGGCTCTCTTATCAATATATTCTTGCTTATAGAAAAAAATATTGAAAAATCTTATATTTTTTAGATAGTAAATATAATTTTTATTTTGACATTAAGAATTCAATTATTGCACTTCTATGAAAGAACATGTACGAATAAAAAATGGACATTTGTATTTATCAAAATTGTAATAAAAAAAAAAGATAACGGTGTTCTGTGTTGTATGTTCAATAATCCCTAATTTGTGGTCACCGCTGTTGTAATGTCTTTTATGAGTTTTTATTGAAAATTTTAAATAAAAATTTTATGAAAAAAATTAACATCGTTTTTTATTATTTTTTTTAAAAAGCAATGTTGAATTTCACATACTATTCTAAAAAAAATTACATGCAGAATTATGACAATATTTTTTTTATAAAAAGTATTTTTAAATTTTTCATAAAAATATAAATTATAAATTCAAAAGTCAAAGTTTACTATTAAAAATATAATATTTTGGTTTTTAAAAAGTTAAATGCACCACTTTTAAAAAATATATTAATATATTAATATATTGAGTTGTATATTTTTATTTTTTTAAAGTAAGATGATATTAATAAGAGAACTAAGGGTTCTGAAAACCTGATTACACAACAAAACGGGGAAAAACCCGACAAAAAAACGAGAGAAATTATAAATCAATTAGAGTTACGAAAGAAATAACAAAGGATCTTTGTTAAATTCGTAAAAGCTACAAATGGGTTGAGTAATTTCTCCAATTAAAGTCCACTTCCAAATCAAGAATTTTATACTCCAAACCGTATTATCCACATTCCAAACTTCATTCCAGAAGCATATCCCATTCCTGGATAACCAAATAATCCACAAAATAGCTAACCACATAACTCCTAATTTTCCCTCTTTAACCTTCTTTTTTTTACAAAAAAAAAAAAAACCAATCCATGAAACACGATAAACACTCTTCATCCAAACCACCTATCAGTTTCCCAATTCAACTAGCAATCTCCCTCCAAACAACCTTCACCACCTTGCACTTGAAAAAAGAGTGATCACGACTTTTCGGATCAATACGACAAAAAGCACATTTTGCATTATCTAATGACAAAGCTATGCGTCTATACACAAGTAAATCCTTAGTCGGAAGTCTATTCACAAAAAGTCTTCAACCAAATGCCTTAATATTGAAAGGCACTTCTACTTTCCAAACTAAGCCTAAAGTGATGTCGTATCTATTAAACAGACCAAACGAAATACGCGAACCGGCATAGTGCCCATAACAAGAAGCAACAGAAAACCCAATATCCGATGCAAAACTCCATTTTACCTCATCCACCCCCTCTAATTGGACTCTCAGCCAAGAAGAGAATTCCAAAAAGAGGAGTGAATCGACCTAAGGCACGGGTCAGTCCACTCCGACAAAACAATACCACAATTCCCCTATTTCCACACACCATTCTCCCAACCTCCAATCCCCGCAACCGCAACCTTTTTCAAAAAATAACCAAATATAATTCCTAAAATTCCTCCTTCATACAAAAATTCTCCATCCACCTTGCTCCCAAAAAGGAATGGCAAAGCCATTGTCAATATTAAATTGACAATGAGCCACCAAAGGATCATCAACCAAAGATTTTCCAATAGAAATTAAGTCTTTCCACCAAAAAGAAGAAGAAGAAGAATAGGAAGAAGAAGAAGAAGAAAATGTAGAAATGATAGAAAACATACCTCCACAAAAAGTCTTCATGGATAAATCACCATAACGAGCTTTGAACAATTTGTACCAAAGAGAGTCATGCCCTTTAAGAATTCTCCATCTCCATTTGTCAAGAAGAGCTAAATTGAAGTCCATAATGTTTTTGATGCCAAACCCTTCTTTTTTAAACGGAAGACACACGTTCTTCCAACTCACCCAATGAATCCTCCTTTTATCCTCCACCCCCTCCCCATAAGAAATTACTTTGAATCCGAGAAAACTCCTTGACAACCATAACTGGAATCTTATAAAAGGACATGGTGAAAATAGTGAGAGAGATCATAATAGATTTCAAAATAGTGATCCTACCACCCAAACTAAGCCACTGGTTTTTCCAACCCGATAAACGCTTCTTCATCTTAGACAAGATAGGGAGCCAAGACGAACATTTCCTCGAATTAAAACTGATGTTGATCCCAAGAAAAGAAAAACTACAATCCTCCACTTTACAAGAACGAATAAAAGATGCATCCTCCAAGAAATTATTATTAACATTGATACTAATCAATTTACTCTTATGGTAGTTGATACCGAGACCCGAAACAAGTTCAAAAGCTCTCAAAACCGCCTTAATATCCCACACATGCCTCCAAGATCCATAGCCAACTAATAAAGTATCATTCGCAAATTGGAGAATGTCGACGACACAACTCCCATTAATTCCAAAGCCTCTAAATTCTCCAATCTTGAAGGACTTCCTCACAAGACCCGCAAGACCCTCTACCACCAAAGCAAAAAGAAAAGGCGATAAGGGATCACCTTGCCTCAACCCCTTCTCCACGACGAACTCCTTCTTCAGGCTACCATTAACCAACACAGACATCTTGCTTAGAAAAATCAAAATATCCATCCATCTCCTCCACACCACACCACACCAAAGTCCATTCTAACCACCATGGATCTAAGAAAATTCCAAGACACTTTATCATACGTCTTTTTAAAATCTACTTTGAACAAAAGACAATCCCTCCCCTCTTAGCAAAATCCACTACCTCATTAGCCACCAAAACCCCATCAAGGAGTTGTCTACTCGGCACAAAAACACTTTGGCACGGAGAAATAATCGAATGCAACACTTTTTTCAATCTTTTCACTAAGAGTTTTGAAATGACCTTATACATACATCCCACCAAACAAATGGGCCTATAATCATTCAAAGACACCGGATTTGATGCCTTTGAAACCAATGTAAAAAAAGAGGAGGTAACCGCCTTAGAGATTTCGGGACCCCTATAAAAGTTGTTGAGAAAATGCACAAAATTCTCCTTAAAAAAATACCAACACTTTTTTATAAAAAGAATAAAATTTCACAATATATCATTCTTCTTATATAAAAAGCGATGTGTCTAATAAAAAGGACAGTGTATTTTATAAAATTAAAATTGCTGTTAAAACGAATAAATATTATTTTTAATAAATTTATAACGTTTCTTACAAAGTGTTATAAATCTTTAAAAATATATTTTAAATTAATATCAATAACGCTTTTTTAGAAAGTGTCCTAACTTTTCTTCTGTATTTTTTTAACCGTGCTTTTTTATCATAAAAAAGGTTATTAAGGAGGTATTGATAAAGCTAAAATTTGGTGTAGTGCTCCCAACAAACAAACACTTATACCATTTAAAATTGAATGAGGAACCTCACCAAAACAATAAACTATCAGAACCCCTTACAATTGGTGATATGAGTCTGTTAATTGAACACCACTTATTATTTAATTCCTCCAAACGGTTGTAAAAAAGTAGTATTCTGCGTTGGTTCCTTAAACTGTACTCTCACCTTAAAAACCTAGTAAAATAATTTCTAGAGATTCAATTTTCTTATTGCCTTACACTAGGTTTTCCGGCTTCGACTCAGCCTGTCGGACATGTCCATTTTGTCGGTACATATTTGTGAGACAGATCAAGATATCATATCCACATCCTCTATTATCTTCGTCCCATCATGTCTTGTTTTTCTGTTGATTTTTGCAAGTGCGGATATTTAAATAAAATTTATAACTTTAAATTTTAAAAATGTAAGTTGCTTCATATCTATCGCGCCCTTATTCTTTTTATAGAAAAGACCAAAGTTTTAAGTATGTTCCCTCTGCTACACTCGTTTCACTCTAGTATTTTGGAAAAAAATTTAAACGGAGCGGATTTACCCATTATTTCAATCCTACTTAAAATTTATAACTAATTATGGTCCTCCAGTGATATAGTGACTTAGTGGTTGAATTGATTTTTGTTGAAGCCTTGATTATTCCAACTCCTATAGGATGTTGTAATTTCTCTTGCTTGTTTTTTTTTTTGTCTTTTACTGTTGTTCTCGTCATCGATAAATGAATTGCAGGCCTCGTTAATTTAGCCATATGATAGGAGGAGTATAAGTTTGACTAAGTATAATACTCTATGCAGACCAAACCCTAAATTTTGAGAAAACTGAATAATAATTTTTTAAAAAATTCTCGAGTATATACCTAGAATATTGTCCCTTATGTAAATTATAATGATTAAATTAGACAGTTGGAAACTTTGTATTAGTATTACCTTAAGGTTAATGATGAATATGTTTCAATATGGAAAATCAGAAAACACACAAAAACATTATATTAAACGCGCATGCAAGCATGGTGGAAGTTTATATGAATATTTATATACATATAACCTCAATTCCATTATGAAAATGTCACTATTTTTGTTTATAATCTCAAAAAACACGTGAGAGGGCAGGAAGTAGTAGACAAACATACTATGTAGGTACTCCATTAATCAAAGCTAAACAAAGAAAGACAGAAAGGCTATATTGGGATTGGAGCTCTAAAATTATCAACTTAAAGGCATGGGTTCAGTTACAGCATAACCCTGACAAAACAGCTACTATATGTTAAACAGAAATTGAATAAGCCAAATACAAAATATGTTCAGAAAGTGGGAAAATGTATTTTATATATTTCAAATGAGAATTTTGATTGAACTGAATTTTTTTAATAATAATTATACGACTTAAAATCAATACTCACATATGCATTTATGTAATATGTATTTAAACCAAAATTTATTTATTAATTATTATCTCTTAAAATTTGAGTAAAATCTGAGACATTAATTTTAAATCGTATGATCGGTATTTAAAGTTCTCAATTCTCGTAACAATCAAAATTTTCATTTGATACGTCTCATATATATATATATATATATATATATATATATATATATATATATATATATATATATATATATATAATGTCACAGTTAGTTATTTATAAATTATTAATAATATAAAAATTAAAAAATATTTAATCAATTTAAATAAGCATTGATGTATTAATTCATCAATATAATAAATAAATAAATAAATAAAAACTTGAAACTGGTGAATATAATATTAGATAGGTAGATGATAAATTAGAGGGAAAAAGTATAATTTACTAACTTTACATAAAAGAATAAAAAATATTTTCTCTATTATTTATTCTAAAATCTTCTAACGTGAAACTTTTATATTCTTTATTATAAAAAAAGTTTATTTTATAAATTTATTAAATATTTAATGTATTTAGTCTATATAACACATGTTTATTAATTATTCAATATAACTAAAATAATTTTTTTTATAATAGGGAGAGTATGAAATAATTTACAACTATCAAAAAATATTTTTAGTAATAAATTTTTCAAAAAATAATAATAGTTTTCTTTATTCTGATTTAGTAATATCATAAGAGAAAGAAATATATTTTATGTTTAGCAATAGTATTCTAAGTGTGAGTGCTTGAGTTTGGTCCAATAACAAAATCATATAGTTCACTAGTCAAGAATTTTTGGGGAATGAAATTTGAGATGAGTGGAGGAGGAAGAGATGAAAGATGAGGACAAGATGTTATAAGAATTATGGAATAGAGAATATGTGTAATGGAAAGGGGCGTGTGAAATTAAAAATCATATGTTTCCTATTTCTATAACAAGTGTGTCGAATAAGGTAAATTGGATGAGGACATGAAGTGATATAGGGCACTACCTACTTATATGTTCTCTTATTTAATCAATCACACCACTATAGTCCATAATCATTATTATGTAACTTCTGTTATAACCCATAACTTGTTCACCATAAACAATATTTAATTTTCTTACCACATAAATTAAATAATTTGTCAGAATTTCCCATAAAAAAATTTAAAAAATTTGAATTTTTTTCCTTTTATGGTGGTGGGTTTTGTTAAGTATCTTTTCATATTTTGGTTACTTTGAAAGCTTTTGATGAATGATTTGGTTAATGACACATTCATTCCTCTTATGGATAGAAGCTTTTTTCTATGATTTGTTGGACACTTTTGAGTAAGGAACCAATATGAAACAAAACAAGTGGAAAGAAGATGAGGGAACAAAAATACCAGTGTTGCACTTGGACACATAATTGGCACTATAATGACTTGTGAATGGATGTGCCAACTTATTTTCTTGGATAAGTTTGAGTTTTTCTCTTACACATTAATTGTCCCAAGACACATGCCCGCCCCATTTATCAAAAATTTGAGATAATGGAATTATTGACAATGTTTATCAAAAAAAATTAGATAGTGGGTTATTGGGTGTATTCTAATTGTTTCATGATTGTTATTTAAATGGGAGTACTAAAACACGTGGTTTTTGTGAATTGTACTGAACTGATTAAAGATTCAAATAACTAAAGTATAATTTACTTTAAATCAATTTTATTTGATTTAAAGTATAAAGTCGATCACCCCAAAAATAAGATACATTCTCTGATCTAAATTTTTTACTATACTCATGTTGAATCTTAAATTGACTTGGACTTGGACGTCAGAGTGCTAATCATGCAACTCCACCCTGTGCCGCCATAACGGAGATCAGCACCGCCAGTTCAAGACATCTTGTCCATCAACTGCATCTATTTTTGATTCCTCAACAGAACAATGACACCGTCTATGGGAAACGACTTCTAATTTCTACGATTTCCACTATTTCAGATCCAACCTTCGATTAACTAGTTCGTAACCTCCTCTGGTCACCAAATCAGAAATATTTGAAATCAAATGTAGAGATCCGTCGAATTCAACCAAGTCATTTATCGTTTCCACTACGATCCATCAGATTTCGAGATCTATGATTCCCTCCGGATCTTCGTGAAGTAATAGAAGAAAGGATCCTAGATCCAAATCCAGATCTGCAATGAAATTATCAAAAAGTGAAGGCAATTTCCTTGAAAATAATTTTGAAGATTCAAGGTCCATCTTTCGATCTAACATCCCATCTGTCTTCCATCGCAATGTGATACTTATTGTGGCGACGTCGAAGATATAACGAGTTCATAGTTAATTACTAGCGTAGGTTCGGTACCAAAGCGCCTCTTATAGGTATTAAAGAATCTCTGATCGGTGGATGGGAACTTTTTAGACCAGATCCAACAGGTTGTCATGGAGCATGCTGGCTCTGCTACATCATTTCCTTATCGCTTGGTTCAGTTCTTACTAGAAGAATATGTGATTCCAGTACCGATCTTCTAGAAAACTTGTTTTTCCATATGACTTTAGGGCGTTGCATCAAGAAATATATACATTCAGACGCAAATACTCTCAGAGAGCGAGAACGCTAAACAAACTACAACCTCGAGTCGCATGGTAAGTGCAACAGTTTCCACTTGGGTCAAATTATGAATGAGGTGACTCGTAAACAACGTTATATGAATGTCATCACCCTCCCCGAAGTAGCTGACTACCAAATCCCCATGGTGGGGCAACAAAGTAAATGGGATTCACCGGCTACACACTGGTAAATGACCCCTGGACTATGGTAGCAAGGAAACTAAGTCTCTTCCAAAGGCACCTCTGGCCAAAAATTATATCTAGTACTCCACGTGGAATCTCCAGTCCTTAGAAAGATTACCAGATGAAGAGAGCAAGCCGAGCTACTTCCGTAAGGGCCAGGGGATGAGCCTTCCAATAAACTTCACCTTCATTTGACCATACTCTTAACCCTAAGAGATCCGATCATAGCCTCGAAGGCAAGCTAATGTGGTGTTATAGTTGAAGGTTTAGTTATCTAGTTATTTTATTGTCTCATTGTAAAAAATTTACTTCATTATGAATGAAAGTACTTGTCTGCTATTTTTCCCCTATTGCACTCTTTTATTTCTACCTCTCTTTAGGACTCTAAAGGAGAGGAGATAAAGATTACACGCATTTTTGCATAGACAAAGAATACACACACTTATGTGTATCCGATACAGATTACACACATTTTGCCGAATCAGATACGCCTTAAACACATTTCACGCATGATTGCGTACCCAATACAAATTATACACATTTCTACGTATTTGACATGGCTTAAAAACATTTCTCACATGAATGTGTATCTGATACAGACTAAACTTATTTGTGCATATTTGATTTATGCGTATTTGATTGTTGGCTGGAAATTTTGACGGTTAAAGTGAGATAAAGATTATTGAAGAAGGAAGTTATTTCGAAGGAAGTTATTTCGAAGGAATATGCAAAATCAAGCTTATGAAGGTAATTTGAAATATCAAGTGTATGAAGGGTTTTTATCCTATTAAGTGTTATCAAAGACAATATTCTCGAAACACAGATAAATACTTAGAATATTTTTGGAGCATTTGAGAAAGACAGCTTCGACGGTCACGTTGGTTAGTTTGGTGCCTCGAAAGGAAGAAGATTCAAATTCAAATGACCAATCTTATTCGAAAAGGACGTGGGAATCCTTAGAAGTCGAGAAGCATGCAAGCAGCGAATGTGGCACTCCGTTAGGGAAAGACCGTTATGGTCGAATTGGTATAAATTAGAATCTTAGCGTTAGGATTTAGGGAGTTCAATTATGTACAAACATTCACTATTACTCAAAGTACCAACCTATATTGAGAAACGTGTTTCTGAGAATGTACGTATGATTCACCACCATTTACTTCAATTGCCAATGTTATCAGATTTTATCTTTGCCAAAATCCTTTAAATTCCTTTTACTTCTCAAGTCAAAGCCTTTACTTTTCTGCATTTACTTTATCCTTTAAACACACCTTTTTTAACCACAACGAACGAAAGAATGTATACCAAACAAATGTCAAAATCTCGAAACTAGACACATGTCCTATGATCAATCTAGTCGATCCTGTGAGGAACTAGAACTTAGTTGTTTTTAGAGGACTAGTGATAGGAAAATAGCAAGTGTACTATTTTTGCCTATTGTAGTGATAAAAGGAGTTTTCTCCGAATGTCGATCTCAAGGACTGCTTGAGGATATAGAGTTGGAATATGATTTCAATTAAATAAAAGATCACTGGTAAATGGTTTGGTTTATAAGAAAATGATTAAAATATGCAATTCAGAAAGAGCGAATAAATCAGTTAAACGAATAACAGATATGAGTAATATGCTAGGGGTAGGTGAATGATTCTGCCTGCAATAATTTCGACTTATCAGTGCAATAATATACTTCACATCAATTGATTACCGGTTCTCTAGAGCATCTAAGCCTAAATCCTTAGTCAGAAGATCTTTGAACACATACCCTAACTTCTATGTCCATAGTCAATTACGGTAATGATCAAGCATTCAGATATCGAGAATTTTCTGGTCAAGATAAAATATTTCTAGTCCTAGATAATATTTATTATCAAATGTTCTTATTCAGGTCGATAAACAATAGCTGCCCAACTTAATATTTATAAAAACTCATAATCCGTTTTTCCGACGGTTTACGCATTAAGAACGATAACAAGAACAAATCAATTTAACAATGAATAACAGAAATTAATGCATTGACAAATACGAATTCATTACATTCAGAATCAGGGTCACCCCCCTTAGCAAAAGGGGGTTTAGCTACTCATAATCAAAAACAAAGCAATGAAAAGAATTGTTGTCATTACAAAATCTGTCGAGGAATCAATCTTCAATTGTGTAAACTCTTGAATGATGTGAAACCCTTGCCAAATTCTGAGTTCTCCAGCGCTCTGAACGTGTCTTTGCAGTCAAAAATCGTCCAACCCGGTGAAATTCGCAGTACTGGTTTATATAGGTCTGAGATGGGCAACATTTTGGGCCTCATACGCGTATGATACTCCCTATACGCGTATGGGCAGAGTCAATTTTGCACATGATTTCAACAAAACGCGTATGAGACGCGTATAGGCTAGGGGGCATACGCGTATGACATTCCCATACGCGTATGATCAGACTTGTTTTTTTGCCTTGGACTTTAAGGAACGCGTATGGGACTTGTGGCTGATTGAGCCATACGCGTATCAGAAGGGCCATACGCGTATGGGCTGCCTTGACTTGGATTTTCTTCCTTTCTTGCTTGCTTATCCCAGCTTTTGTGCTCCTAATCTTGGACATCCATGCTCATAAACCTGAAACCACTAATTATACCAAAAAGAGCGTAAAAAGAAACCAGAAAGAGATTGCCTTAAGCAAAATACTTTTTACTGAAAAGAACAAAGATAACTTAAAATTGCGTGTTAAATCAAACAGTTTACCTGAATTCTTACTTTTTAAATAGAGAAATACTAACAAAAATGGTGACTGATCACAACCCCAAACTTAAATTGTTGCTTGTCCTCAAGCAACTTCAAATCAAGACCAATCATATCACCCCAAACTTATTTGAAACAAAACTCTTACCACATTTCGCGATCACCCTTTAATTCTTCCAACTTTATGCCACCATCGCTTAGAGACACTTCCATTTTGAAACATCATTCGACCTGTCAGCTTCTTTCACACTCTCACCAGTTCTCTCAGGGGTTCATGTGTTTACACTCAAATTCATGGTATGTAATAATCACTCAATAATTCGAATGAATCCTAATCCTTGTTAACATGCATAAGTCACACACTTTTTCGAGGTCTTTAAGGATGTAATGAGGCTCGGGTTAAGGTGGAATAAAAAAAAGATGAAGGTTACAAGTTTCAAGTATGTGTCTATGCGTCTCATTACTAAACACGGTTACTACTGGGTCTCTTGGAAAAGTCTTCG
The DNA here is from genome assembly GCF_029867415.1 of Vicia villosa. NCBI lineage: Eukaryota > Viridiplantae > Streptophyta > Magnoliopsida > Fabales > Fabaceae > Vicia > Vicia villosa. The sequence goes on from NC_081180.1 coordinate 166,113,005, forward strand.
GGTAGTTCCATGCACTTATTTATGAGTACCTTTTCATTGTAAGCTTTTCTTTTTTTTTCAACTCTTTTTTCTTTTGTTTTTTTTTATTTATAAAGGTACTCATATTGTGAGTTCTTCTTTTGAATATCATTGCATAGCTACCCCAAACTTACACGTTGCTATTCCATGAGCAACCCCAAACTTACACAAAAGCCGATAAACCAACAATTGTAATTTACATACTTGAAACAGGGGAAGGTGACATTTAACCAGGGTGTGAGAGAAAGAAAATATATCTTTTTTTTTATAAGCTCAAAAATGGGGAACAAGGGATAATCAAGATCAGGTGACTACAAAAGGCTCTAGGGTGAAAGAAAAAAAATTGCCTCAGTGTGTTATTATGCAATATACAACAGAAAAGGACGCATGCAAACTCTAAATAGTAGAATCATACCTGAATATCCCTCATGGAAATGAATGAATAATCGGCTATATCTGATCTCACCATGGTAGGTTGATTTTGACAGGTCTCCTGATGGCTCTCCATATTGTGCATCTTCACTAAAGTTGTCACAAAGCTGTTAGGATTTCAGGATGACGTTGACTAAAGTGCGTCCGATCTTGAGTCACAGGTATCTATGAATGAGGTAACATGATTGGATGATTTACACATTTGTGGAGTCTAGAATCGATGTCACCCATTTAGTTAGAACCACCATCTCTATAAACAAGAAATTCATACTGAATGATAAAACAACGGATTCATTAATAAGTTATGCCCAATGGGCGATTACAGAGAAATAAAACTAAAATAAAACCAAAACAACGAAAACAAAGTACATCATAACACAAGATAACTAGAAGCAATTGAAACAGAAAAAAAAACTAACAAACGAACTAGAAGATAACAAAGAACTCTATGCGTCGGTTCTTCCATCCCTGTCCTGCATATCTGCATCAAAACTGATGTGCTCATCGATATCAAAAGGTGTCCCCTGAAAAAATGCATCTAGTGGGGATACGGTCGGCTGCGGGTTAGGGGTTTGCTGATGTGGCTGTTCTTGCGGGATAAAGGGTCCCCCCATCTGAAATGGCGCAGGGAATCCCAGAATGTGAACGATCCCAAAAGAAGGATCATCTGAAGTGCCAGAGTAACGATCATGGAAGCGCTGAGCATCATTCCACAAATCAGTCTGGTGACACATGTAGCATGCTGGAATCCCCATCTACAGGCACTGGTCTTGCCACATACACCAACCTGACATCATAAACCGATACAACCGAGAGTTTTCATCCATCATATCTGCAGCAAAAGATGATGGGACAGATGTAGAAGCATCTGGAGCAGTAGTACTCTCTGGTGCGGAGGTGGTGTTCTCAGGTCTCGTTGTGCCACTCGGTCCTGAACCATCATCTCTAGGTTCTTCAGTTTGAGTGTTGTGAGGTGCAACGAGGGACAACCAACTCGACCCTAATGATTTAGCTGGTCTAACCACTGGTCCATCAAGATCCCGAACGCCTGCTTTCCTGCACAACAAATAAATCACAGAAGCATGACCGAGCGCTTTCTTGGAAGAAGATTGCGCTATGTCGTCAATATCAGAAGAGATGATCCGCCCAATGTTCACAGGACGGTGGGTCAGAAAAAAATATAACAACATTGCTCTTTCAGCAATTAAATCAGAGCCGCTTTGATTGGTGCTCAGAGTGTGATGGACAAAGAAAGCCCAAGGTTTTGGAATAGGGGCCAAATCCACAACCATCATCTTTGAAGGCGAGGCTCTTGTAGTAGGGTGCCAGTCCTTTCCTTCTTGAAGCAACAAATTTTTCATCTCGTCAAATGGCCAGAATCTTCTCATGGACATTTTCATCTCTTGATAGTGACAATGTTCCTCGAGAGGTTTTGATTTCAGAATCCGATTAATCTTATCAGCACTAAAGTTTATTCTTTTACCCCGAACTTGAGATTCCAACACTGGATCAACCTCTGAGTCTGTTCTGAAGGCGTTGGCATAAAATTCTTGGATCAAAACTCTGCTAACAGGTTTAATCCGCTCATTCAAATATGTTAACTTTTGTTCCTGAAGAACAGTTTGGACTTCAGGTAGTTCCTCGGGTGTTAACGTCCAGGATCTTTCTTCAATGATGTTTCTGCTGGCTAAACTCTCAAACTTGTTAGAACAAGATTTGTTCTGATCAATTATCTGAGTTTTGATGATAACAATAATATGAATTTTGCTTAAGATAATATGGTACTCTAATCCAATGCAATTTCCTTTTCAGGAAATATATAAAGAGTATGCATAATTCAGCGCTCAGAAGCTTTGTCTCAAAGGGTTCAGCATGCAACATCAGAACATGGTCTGGCAAGACATCAGAAGATGGTCGAAGCAGAATCAGAACATGGGTCTATGGAAGCATCAGAAGAACATGAGATCAGAAGCACTGAAGTTCTGATGGTATCACGCTCAGAAGCACTTCAAGGTCAGAAGATCAGAAGATGCTTTGCACCAAGCTGTTTGACTCTGATGATATTCAAACGTTGTATTCACAAACATCAGATCAGAAGGAAGTACAAGTGGCAAGCTACGCTGACTGACAAAAGGAACGTTAAAAGCTATTAAAGGCAACGTCAGTAGACACAGCGTGAACAAGGCTCGAGGTAGTTGACAAAAGCGTATAACATTAAATGCGATGCTGTACGGAACACGCAAAGCATTAAATGCACTCAACGGTCATCTTCTCCAACGCCTATAAATATGAAGTTCTGATGAGAAGCAAGGTTAACGATTCTGAACAAAACAACTCATATTAAGTTGCTGAAACTCTGTTCTATTCAAAGCTCAGAATCTTCATCTTCATCAAAGCTCACTACATTGCTGTTGTAATATATTAGTGAGATTAAGCTTAAACGTTAAGAGAAATATCACAGTTTGTGATTATAGCTTTTAAGAAGCAATTGTAATACTCTTAGAATTGATTACATTAAGTTGTAAGGAACTAGAGTGATCGTGTGGATCAGAATACTCTAGGAAGTCTTAGAGGTTATCTAAGCAGGTTGTAACTAGAGTGATCGTGTGGATCAGAATACTCTAGAAAGTCTTAGAGGGTATCTAAGCAGTTGTTCCTGGAGTGATCAGTGTGTGATCAGAAGACTCTGGAAGACTTAGTTGCTGACTAAGTGGACAACCATTGTAATCCGTGCGATTAGTGGATTAAATCCTCAGTTGAGGTAAATCATCTCTGCGGGGGTGGACTGGAGTAGTTTAGTTAACAACGAACCAGGATAAAAATAACTGTGCAATTTATTTTTATCTGTCAAGTTTTTAAAGCTACACTTATTCAAACCCCCCCTTTCTAAGTGTTTTTCTATCCTTCAATTGGCATCAGAGCGCCGGTTCTAAGGTGCAAGCACTTAACCGTGTTTAGAAAAGATTCAGGAAGAGAAAAACGCTTCAGTAAAAGATGGCTGATGAAACTGCAAAGTCTACACCTGCATCTACATCTGGCTCTGCTGAGCAACACAACGGTAACAATGGTTATACTAGACCGCCGGTATTTGATGGTGAAAACTTTGAATACTGGAAAGATAAACTGGAAAGTTACTTTCTTGGTCTTGATGTGATCTATGGGATCTTCTGATGGATGGTTACAAACATCCAGTAAATGCCAGTGGCGTAAAGCTGACAAGGCAAGAAATGAGCGATGATCAGAAGAAGCTTTTCAGGAATCATCATAAATGCAGAACTGTTTTGCTGAATGCTATCTCTCATGCTGAGTATGAGAAGATATCTAACAGGGAAACGGCCTATGACATATATGAGTCCTTGAAAATGACTCATGAAGGAAATGCTCAAGTCAAGGAGACTAAAGATCTCGCTTTAATCCAGAAGTATGAAGCCTTCAAGATGGAGGATGATGAAGACATTGAAAAGATGTTTTCAAGATTTCAAACTCTTACTGCTGGATTGAGAGTTCTTGACAAGGGATACACCAAGGCTGATCACGTAAAGAAGATCATCATAAGCTTACCCAGAAGATGGGGTCCTATGGTGACTGCATTCAAGATTGCAAAGAATCTGAATGAAGTTTCTCTGGAAGAGCTTATCAGTGCCTTGAGAAGCCATGAAATAGAGCTGGACGCAAATGAGCCTCAAAAGAAAGGTAAGTCTATTGCATTAAAATCCAATATCAAGAAATGCACTAACGCTTTTCAGGCTAGAGAAGAAGATCCTGAAGAATCAGAATCTGAAGAAGAAGATGAACTGTCCTTGATCTCCAGAAGGCTAAATCAACTCTGGAAGAACAAGCAAAGGAAGTTCAGAGGCGTCAGAAGTTCAAAGAAATTTGAACGTGGAGAATTTTCTGATGACAGAAGATTTGACAAGAAGAAGGTCATGTGCTATGAATGCAATGAGCCTGGACACTTCAAGAATGAATGTCCAAAACTTCAGAAGGAAAATCCCAAGAAGAAGTTTCATAAGAAGAAAGGTCTTATGGCAACCTGGGATGAGTTAGAAGATGATTCAGACTCTGAAGATGAGCAGGCTAACTGTGCGCTGATGGCGACAGAAGATGACGGATCAGAATCTACATCAGAATCAGATTCTGAAGAGGTATTTTCTGAACTTACTAGAGATGAGTTAGTTTCCGGTCTAACTGAACTTCTGGAATTCAAGTCTCAGATTAGTCTCAAATACAAAGAGCTGAAAAAGCTATTTGAATCTGAAACAAAGAAGCTTGAGTTGGAGAATTCTGAATTAAAAGAAAAACTTTTAAAATTATCCAATAATGTTGGATCTCCTTCTGATTCAGAAAAATCCACTCCTAGTCTAAACCATATTCTGAAAGAATATGATTTAAGTTTCAGGAAGTTCTTATCTAGAAGTATTGGCAGAAGTCAGCTAGCTTCTATGATATATGCTGTGTCTGGAAACAAAAGAGTCGGCATTGGTTTTGAGGGTGAAACCCCATACAAACTTGAACCTGTTGATGAAATGAAATTCACATACAAGCCATTGTATGATCAGTTCAAGTATGGCCACTCTCATGATATTAGGCACACTTCACATGCTCAAAGTTTTCACATAACACACACCAAAAAGCATGTGACACAACCTAGGAAATATCATGAAACTCACATTAAGAATTATCATGCTGTTCCTCCTATTGCTTACAATGTTAAACCCAAGTTCAATCAGAACTTGAGAAAATCTAACAAGAAAGGACCCAAGAAAATGTGGGTACCTAAGGATAAGATTATTCCTATTGCAGATATCCTTGGCTGCAAAAAGGACAAAGCACAACATGTCGTGGTACCTGGACTCTGGATGCTCACGACACATGACAGGAAGAAGGTCTATGTTCCAAGACCTGGTGCTTAAGTCTGGAGGAGAAGTCAAGTTTGGAGGAGATCAGAAGGGCAAGATAATTGGCTCTGGAACTATAAAGTCTGGTAACTCTCCTTCCATTTCTAATGTACTTCTTGTAGAAGGATTAACACATAACCTCTTATCTATCAGTCAATTGAGTGACAATGGTTATGATATAATCTTTAATCAAAAGTCTTGCAAGGCTGTAAATCAGAAGGATGGCTCAATCCTATTTACAGGCAAGAGAAAGAACAACATTTATAAGACAGATCTGCAAGATCTTATGAGTCAGAAGGTGACTTGTCTTATGTCTGTTTCTGAAGAGCAGTGGGTCTGGCACAGAAGATTAGGTCATGCTAGTTTGAGAAAGATTTCTCAGATTAACAAACTGGATCTTGTCAGAGGACTCCCTAATCTGAAATTCAAATCAGATGCTCTTTGTGAAGCATGTCAGAAGGGCAAGTTCTCCAAACCTGCATTCAAGTCCAAGAATGTTGTTTCTACCTCAAGGCCATTAGAACTCTTGCACATTGATCTGTTTGGCCCAGTCAAAACAGCATCTGTCAGAGGGAAGAAATATGGATTAGTCATCGTAGATGATTATAGCCGCTGGACGTGGGTAAAATTCTTGAAACACAAGGATGAGTCTCATTCAGTGTTCTTTGATTTCTGCATTCAGATTCAATCTGAAAAAGAGTGTAAAATCATAAAGGTCAGAAGTGATCATGGTGGTGAATTTGAGAACAGATCCTTTGAAGAATTCTTCAAAGAAAATGGTATTGCCCATGATTTCTCTTGTCCTAGAACTCCACAGCAAAATGGAGTTGTAGAACGAAAGAATAGGACTCTGCAAGAAATGGCCAGAACCATGATCAATGAAACCAATATGGCTAAGCATTTCTGGGCAGAAGCAATAAACACTGCATGCTATATTCAGAATAGAATCTCTATCAGACCTATTCTAAATAAGACTCCTTATGAATTATGGAAGAATAAAAAGCCCAACATTTCATATTTCCATCCTTTTGGATGTGTATGATTTATTCTGAACACTAAAGATCATCTTGGTAAGTTTGATTCCAAAGCACAAAAATGTTTCCTTCTTGGATATTCTGAACGCTCAAAAGGCTACAGAGTATACAATACTGAAACATTGATTGTAGAAGAATCAATCAATATCAGGTTTGATGATAAGCTTGGTTCTGAAAAACCAAAGCAGTTTGATAATTTTGCAGATTGTGATATTGATATATTAGAAGTTGTTGAGCCAAGAAGCAACGCATCAGAAGCAGAGCTTCTCAGAAGCAAAGAATCTGAAGATCAAGTATCAGCTTCTCTGGAGAATCTAAGCATTTCTGAAGAACCATCTGTCAGAAGATCATCCAGACTCATCTCTGGTCATTCAGAAGATGTCATTCTTGGAAAGAAGGATGATCCAATCAGAACAAGAGCATTCCTTAAGAACAATGCAGACTGTCAATTAGGTCTTGTATCTTTGATCGAGCCAACTTCTGTTGATCATGCTCTAGAAGATCCAGACTGGATAATTGCTATGCAAGAAGAACTGAATCAGTTTACAAGGAATGATGTTTGGGATCTTGTTCCTAGACCAGATGGATTCAATATAATCGGGACAAAATGGGTCTTCAGAAACAAGCTCAGTGAGAAAGGTGAAGTGGTAAGGAACAAAGCCAGACTGGTGGCTCAGGGTTATAGTCAGCAAGAAGGGATTGACTATACAGAAACCTTTGCACCAGTGGCCAGGTTAGAATCTATTCGTCTATTAATTTCATTTGCCACTCAACATAACATCACTCTCTATCAGATGGATGTTAAGAGTGCCTTCTTAAATGGTTATATAGATGAAGAAGTTTATGTCCATCAACCTCCTGGTTTTGAAGACTCTATGTCTCCTAATCATGTTTTTAAACTAAAGAAATCGTTGTATGGATTGAAACAAGCTCCCAGAGCTTGGTATGAACGCTTAAGTTCTTTCCTTCTGGATAATGGTTTCACTAGAGGAAAAGTGGACACTACTCTCTTTTGTAAAACCTTTAAAAGGGATATTTTAATTTGTCAAATATATGTAGATGATATTATTTTTGGAACATCTAATGCTACACTTGGAAAGGAGTTTGCTGAGTCTATGCAGGCTGAGTTTGAAATGAGCATGATGGGAGAACTCAAGTATTTCCTTGGAATACAAATAAATCAAACATCAGAAGGAACGTATGTTCACCAAACCAAGTATGTGAAGGAACTTCTGAAGAAGTTTAATCTTCTAGACTGCAAAGAAGCCAAAACTCCTATGCATCCAACATGCATCCTAGGAAGGATGAGGTAAGTAAGAAGGTAGATCAGAAGTTATACAGAGGTATGATTGGATCTCTTCTATATTTGACTGCTTCTAGACCTGACATTCTGTTCAGTGTTTGTTTGTGTGCTAGATTCCAATCAGATCCTAGAGAATCTCATTTAACTGCTGTTAAGAGAATTCTAAGGTATCTGAAAGGTACTACTAATGTTGGCTTAGTTTACAGAAAATCTAAAGAATACAACTTAGTAGGATTCTGCGATGCTGACTATGCTGGAGACAGAATTGAAAGAAAGAGTACTTCAGGAAGTTGCCAATTTCTTGGAAGTCATTTGATCTCCTGGTATAGCAAGAAGCAAGCAACTATTGCTCTATCAACAACAGAAGCAGAATATGTCGCTGCTGCTGGTTGCAGTACACAGATGCTCTGGATGAAGAGTCAGTTAGAAGATTATCAGATATATGAGAGTAACATTCCTATATTCTGTGATAATACTTCTGCTATATGTTTATCTAAGAATCCTATTCTTCATTCAAAGGCTAAACATATTGAGATTAAACATCATTTCATAAGGGACTATGTTCAGAAGGGTGTTATATCTTTAAACTTTGTGGATACAGACCATCAATGGGCTGATATCTTTACAAAACCCCTGGCTGAAGATAGGTTTAAGTTCATTCTGAAGAACATCAGTATGGATTTATGCCCAGAATGAGAAGATGAGAAGTTCTTACGTATGAGTATCTTCTGAAATGAATGTGGATTTTTTTTTAATCAGAAGTTCTGATTGAAATCTTTTAGAAATTATGATTCGGTTATTACTAACGTCTCAGTGTCTAAGTTGATTCAGAACCTCTTTTAAAGCAAAACAGCTGTAACGTTTTATCTCGGGATGGTAAACCTGTCGTTACTGTTCATGGATAAGCGCGCGTGCAGTTGAAGGGACGCCGACCATAGGTAACTGTGCTAGTCACCTCCTTTGTCTTTATTATCTCTCCTCATGTCACGTAACATTAAATGATATCCATCATTTGTTTCATTTTATTTTCTTTTAAATACTCTTCAAACGCTTCTCCTTCCCTCTCATATTTTCTCTATTACACTCTGTCTTTGTTTTCCTTCTCTATCTCTTTGCATTCATATCAAACCCTAGCTGTTCATTATCTGCAAATCCATCATGAACTCTTCATCAAGCCCAGGAAACCATGAAAATGATCAAAACAAAAAGAGAAAAGCTGTTGAAACATCTTCTTCCAAACCCAAAAAGATAAAGATCACCTATGACCCTCTCAAGGTGAATCCATTCGAAGCAAAGTTATCTGGAAACTATTCTAGACGTGTGTTTCAACCCCCTGGTGAAAGCCCTCCATCATCTCCATCTTCTTCCTCATCTTTTTACCTTCAAGACTCAACTTCCTCCTCATCTAACCTATCCTCTCCCTCAACCCATTCCAAAGAAATCTCTTCATTTTCACCTGCTGAGAATGTTGTCTCTGATAAAGATTGTGGAAGATCTGCATCAGAATCAAGTCTCCCTGACCCCTCGCCTGGAAGCCCAAGAAGCAGTCAATGATGCGTTTCACTCCTTCATGGCAAGGAAAACTGCAACTAATGACAGGGTTCAAGACATGCTGGCGCAGATTTTGTCTTAGCTAGGGTCTTAGTCTTTGGTCTTAGTAGTTTTCTTTCCTTGTTGCATCTGCTTGTTAAACATCTTCTTTTGTAATATCTTTTGATTATCAATGAAAAGTTTCTTTGTTTTTCCATTCCAGTGATTCTTATTTGTCGTTTTATTCATCTGAATCTTTTGAAACATTCTTTTTGATGTTATGACAAAAAGGGGGAGAAGATAAATGATAAATGATTTGATAAATCTATCAGTTGCTGGGTAAAGCTCCCACACATTTACTAACAAGAACTGCAAGTTCTATATGGTTTAAGTGTTTTGCAGGTATAAAGAAGTGAAGAGAATCTTCAAAGCAAACACAAGAAGCAAAACCATAAGAAGTGTTATTCTGTAAAAAGAATAAGCTCCTGGAAACTGAAGCAAGCTGAGTGCTGTCAAGCTTCAGAAATCAGAAGCAAGAAAGAAGAATGAATCAGAAGCACTGATAATAGAATTTGATCCATATTTGTCTATTTGCTCTTACAAAATTCTATTTGCTCTGATAACATTATTTTAGCCTATATGGCTCTGATACATATCATGTGTTCTAATATACATTTTATGTTCTGACTCGTTCATGCTGACTTTTGTCGTTTAGTTTTTGTTCTGTAACATTTCAGGATGTAGAGATGCTCTGATGATGCTCTGGTACATTCAACAATGTTCTGATACAAATCTAGCATGAAGTGATGTTGGTAGAAATTCAAAGCTCTGAAGCTATCCGAGGGAAGCAGAAATCAGAAGCTGTGAATGTTCTAAAGATCCAGAAAACTCAAGTTCTGAAGCTGTCCTAAATGGAAGCAGAAATCAGAAGCTGTGAATGTTCTGAAGATCAAAGAAATTCAAGTTCTGAAGCTGTCCTAGATGGAAGCAGGAATCAGAAGCTGTGAGTGTTCTAGGGATCTAAAGAAATTCTAGTTCTGAAGCTGTCCAATGGAAGCAGAAGTCAGAAGCTATGAATTCTCTGAAGACAGAAGCTTATGTGATCGTCTCTACCGAAATAATCAGGGAAGTCTTTTATTAAAGTTCTTCGAGTATTTATTTCAGGGGGAGATTATTTATCTCAGGGGGAGATTGTTAATCTCAGGGGGAGACATATTCATATGCTTATGCTATAGCTGTGTAATTTGTCTTTTGCCGTCTGCTCTTTCTGATCGCAAATTCATATCATTTATATATGTTTTTGTCATCATCAAAAAGGGGGAGATTGTTAGAACAAGATTTGTTCTGATCAATTATATGAGTTTTGATGATAACAATAATATGAATTTTGCTTAAGATAATATGGTACTCTAATCCAATGCAATTTCCTTTTCAGGAAATATATAAAGAGTATGCATAATTCAGCGCTCAGAAGCTTTGTCTCAAAGGGTTCAGCATGCAACATCAGAACATGGTCTGGCAAGACATCAGAAGATGGTCGAAGCAGAATCAGAACATGGGTCTATGGAAGCATCAGAAGAACATGAGATCAGAAGCACTGAAGTTCTGATGGTATCACGCTCAGAAGCACTTCAAGGTCAGAAGATCAGAAGATGCTTTGCACCAAGCTGTTTGACTCTGATGATATTCAAACGTTGTATTCACAAACATCAGATCAGAAGGAAGTACAAGTGGCAAGCTACGCTGACTGACAAAAGGAACGTTAAAAGCTATTAAAGGCAACGTCAGTAGACACAGCGTGAACAAGGCTCGAGGTAGTTGACAAAAGCGTATAACATTAAATGCGATGCTGTACGGAACACGCAAAGCATTAAATGCACTCAACGGTCATCTTCTCCAACGCCTATAAATATGAAGTTCTGATGAGAAGCAAGGTTAACGATTCTGAACAAAACAACTCATATTAACTTGCTGAAACTCTGTTCTATTCAAAGCTCAGAATCTTCATCTTCATCAAAGCTCACTACATTGCTGTTGTAATATATTAGTGAGATTAAGCTTAAACGTTAAGAGAAATATCACAGTTTGTGATTATAGCTTTTAAGAAGCAATTGTAATACTCTTAGAATTGATTACATTAAGTTGTAAGGAACTAGAGTGATCGTGTGGATCAGAATACTCTAGGAAGTCTTAGAGGTTATCTAAGCAGGTTGTAACTAGAGTGATCGTGTGGATCAGAATACTCTAGAAAGTCTTAGAGGGTATCTAAGCAGTTGTTCCTGGAGTGATCAGTGTGTGATCAGAAGACTCTGGAAGACTTAGTTGCTGACTAAGTGGACAACCATTGTAATCCGTGCGATTAGTGGATTAAATCCTCAGTTGAGGTAAATCATCTCTGCGGGGGTGGACTGGAGTAGTTTAGTTAACAACGAACCAGGATAAAAATAACTGTGCAATTTATTTTTATCTGTCAAGTTTTTAAAGCTACACTTATTCAAACCCCCCCTTTCTAAGTGTTTTTCTATCCTTCAAAACTTTGCAAAGTGTGCAGCAGATCTGAATCTGTTTTGATCATATGGGGCCATGGTTGAGAAAGACGAACAATGTAACCTGAAAACTTAGGCACAGACACACAAAAATCCACACTTCTGCAGATAAAATGAGAGCAATGCGAGAACAGTGCGTATGCAAAAACAGAAGAATGATCAGGAAATGGTAGAAAAAACTTATATAGTAGGCCCAGAAACACATACGCGTATCATACGCGAAAATGACCGGGCAATACGCGTATCATACGCAGCATACACGTATGGGCAGAGGCGTTTTTAAGGTAAAAAATTCCAGATCACGTATCATGCATACCCATACGCGTATGGGTTGGTCCATACGCTTTTACCAACGGTCACAAATTCAAAAACGCGTATCAGATCTCGTATCACATTCCATACACGTATGGCTGCGTACCATGCCTACCATACGCGTATGATACGCATTTGCCCAGTGCCCAAAACCTCAGAATCCAATATCCCATACGCGTATACTAGGTCTCATACGCGTATGGGCAGCCAAATTTTTTTCAACTTTTTCAAAATATATATATTTTTTTAATTAACTGAATTAAAGATATTTGCAGTAAAACAAAATTCGTACCTTCCTTGGGTTGCCTCCCAAGCAGCGCTTCGTTTAACGTCGTATGGCTCGACGGTCTCCACATCAAGATGTGAGACGAAGATATTGAATCAAACCTACCTCTTGGACTTGATGGTAAGGTTTTAACCTCTGTCCGTTGACTTTGAAAATATCCCCGTTACTTGGGTTTTTAACCTCCACTGCTCCATGAGGGAATACTTTCGTGACCACGAACGGTCCGGACCACCTTGACTTTACTTTCCCAAGGAATAGCTTCAACTTGGAGTTAAACAATAAAACAAACTGCCCTTCCCAAAATTCTTTCTTCTCGATCCTCTGATCATGCCATTTTTTTGTGTTTTCTTTATATATTTTGGCATTCTCATACGCATAGTTCCTAAATTCTTCTAACTCGTGGAGTTGGAGAATTCGGGAACCATCAGCTTTTTTGGAATCGAGGTTTAAGAATTTGGTGGCCCAAAATGCCTTGTGCTCGAGTTCGAGCAGCAAATGACAAGCTTTACCATAAACAAGCTGATACGGAGACATACCTATAGGTGTTTTGAATGCTGTCCTGTAAGCCCAGAGCGCGTCATCCAATTTCACAACCCAGTCTTTCCTAGAAGCATTAACGGTCTTTTCCAATATCTGCTTGATCTGCCTGTTGGACACTTCTACCTGTCCACTCGTCTGAGGGTGATACGGTGTTGCAATCTTGTGCTTCACATTGTATTTTTTTAGCAAACTCTCCATAAGCTTATTCAGAAAGTGAGTGCCTTCATCACTAATCAAAGCTCTTGGTACCCCAAATCGGGAAAAGATATTGTGTCTAAGAAAACTCACAACTACTTTAGCATCATTTGTGGCTAATGCTACAGCTTCTACCCACTTGGACACATAATCGACCGCCACCAAAATATAGTTCTTTCCGAATGATGGTGGAAACGGTCCCATAAAATCAATACCCCACACATCAAACAGCTCTACCTCTAACATTGAATTCTGTGGCATCTGGTTTCTCCTCGTGATGTTACCTGTTCTTTGGCATCTGTCACATTCTCGGACCATGTAATAGGCATCCTTGAATAGCGTAGGCCAATAGAACCCGGATTGGAGGACTTTTGCTGCTGTTCTATCTCCACTAAAGTGTCCTCCATACTCGGAATCGTGACAAGCCTTCAGTATATCTCTCTGCTCTCCTTCGGGAATACATCTTCTGATTAGGCCATCCACTCCCCTTTTGTATAGGAATGGGTCATCCCACAAATAAAACCTGCAATCATAGAGGAACTTTTTCTTTTGGTTAGCACTAAAATCATCAGGTATAACTCCACCTACCAAGTAATTTGCATAGTCAGCAAACCATGGGGTTCCAGTCACAGCTAGGATTCTCTCATCAGCAAATGTGTCTTGGATTGGATGCTCCTCTTCAGTTTCCTTAATCGGGTTCATGCGAGATAAGTGATCTGCAACTGTATTCTCACACCCCTTTTTATATTTGATTTCAAGATCAAATTCCTGAAGGAGAAGTATCCATCTCAAAAGTCTGGGTTTGGATTCCTGCTTAGCAAACAAATACTTTAAAGCAGCATGATCAGTATAAACAATAACTTTAGACCCAAGCAAATAAGACCTGAATTTGTCAAAAGCATAAACCACGGCCAACAACTCCTTCTCGGTAGTTACATAGTTCATTTGGGCCGGATTAAGGACATGACTAGCATAATATATCACATGTAATAGTTTGTCCTTTCTTTGTCCCAAAACAGCCCCTACAGCAATGTCACTAGCACCGCACATTATTTCAAAAGGTAATGACCAATAGGGAGCTATTACAACAGGTGCAGTACTCAACTTACTCTTTAAAGTCTCAAAAGCTGCCAAACAATTACTATCAAAATTAAAGGGCGTGTCTTTAACAAGCAAATCAATTAATGGTTTGGCCACTTTTGAGAAGTCTCTGATAAACCTGCGATAGAAGCCTGCATGTCCTATAAAGCTCCTTATCCCTTTTTCATTCACGGGGGGTGGAAGATTAGCTATCACCTCCACTTTGGCTTTGTCCACTTCAATTCCTTTATGGGAAATCTTGTGGCCAAGCACGATACCTTCCTGCACCATAAAATGGCATTTCTCCCAACTGAGAATAAGGTTAGTTTCCTGACACCTTTTCAATACAAGAGATAAGTTAGCTAAACAAATATCAAAAGAAGAACCAAAAACAGAAAAATCATCCATAAACACCTCCATATGCTTTTCAAGCATGTCGGCGAATATAGATGTCATACATCTCTGAAAAGTAGTTGGGGCATTGCATAACCCAAATGGCATCCGTCTGTAAGCAAAAATACCATAAGGGCATGTGAATGCAGTCTTCTCCTGATCTTCTGGGGCTACAACAATCTGATTGTACCCCGAATATCCATCCAGAAAACAATAATACTCATACCCTGCAAGTCTCTCTAACATCTGATCAATAAAAGGAAGAGGAAAATGATCCTTCCTTGTCGCAGTGTTGAGTCTTCTGTAATCAATGCATACTCGCCACCCTGTTACTGTGCGAGTTGGAATCAGCTCATTTTTTTCATTCAAGATCACTGTGGTTCCTCCTTTCTTTGGTACCACATGTACTGGACTCACCCAAGAACTATCTGAAATAGGATAAATTAATCCTGCATCCAACAACTTTACAACTTCTTTCCTCACTACTTCTTTCATTGCTGGGTTTAACCTCCTTTGAGGTTGCACAACCGGTTTCTGGTTATCCTCCATCAGTATTTTATGCATGCATACCGTGGGGCTAATTCCTTTTATATCCTCGATAGTCCAACCAATAGCACTCCTATGCTTCTTAAGTACCTGTATCAACTTTTCTTCATCTTTTTCATTTAACTCAGAATTGATAATAGCAGGACATTTTTCTCCAGATTCTAGAAAAACATATTTAAGATTAACAGGTAGTTGTTTTAACTCAGAACTTGTACCTGTTTTATTTTCCTTTTTATCTTCTGTTTCTGGTGAACCTCTTAAATCCTCCCACCGGTGTGGTTTGGATTTCAACCAAGGTGGTTGTGCATCAAGTAGAGCAAGAATTTCTTTTTCCTTCTCATTATCACTCTCCTCCATCTCCTCAGTTGACAAGCATAGAACTCTTTCTAATGGTGATTCGGGAAAACTACTCTGAATGTTATCGGCTACTATCTGATTAATCACTTCCACTGAGTGATTTGTACCTACATCCTCTTTGTGCTTCATAGTGCTTCTCACATTAATTTTCAGCTCCTCATCATAAACCTTAAGAGTCATAGTACCATTCTCAATGTCTATCATACACCTACCTGTCTCTAAAAATGGTCTACCCAAGATCAGGGGTATCTCCTCATCTTCTGGCATTTCCAGAATTACAAAATCAACAGGAAAAACAAATTTATCAACTTTAACCAGAACATCTTCAACAATCCCAAAGGGTTTCTTCACTGAGTGATCGGCAAATTGAAGTGTCATTCTGGTGTCTTGAACTCTTCCAATCCCGAGTTTCCTGTAGATGGACAAAGGCATAAGGCTCACACTAGCCCCCAAATCAATCAGAGCCCTTTTAAAGGATCTATCTCCAACGGTGCAAGGAATAGTAACCGAGCCTCTATCTGGTTTTTTAGCTGGAATCTTCATACCCTGCAAAATAGCACTACAAGTTTCAGTTAGTATAACAGAGTCAATGTCGATGGTGCGCTTCTTGGATATGATGTCCTTCATGAATTTGGCATAAATAGGCATTTGCTCGAGTTCCTCAGAGAATGGGATGTTGATTTCCAACTTCCTGAACATTTCTACAAACTTCTGAAAATTTTTCTCGTCCTGCTTCTGCTTCTTGTTCCTTTGTGGGAATGGGAGCTTTATTATGGGTTTTTGCTCAGTGGACTTTTCCTTCACAGTTGGCTTCACTATGACTTCTTCCGTTGGTGGTGTTTTATTTTCTAAGATTTCCAAATCCACTTCAAGTAGTGTATCTTCTTCCTCAACTTTCTTCTCAAGAACTTCATTTGCTTTTCCACTTCTTGTAGTTACTGCACTCACATTATTATGCTCTCTTGGATTTGTCACAGTTGCACTTGGTAAAGCACCTGGTGCTTGAGAACTCGTGATCTGCTGTGCTATCTGCCCAAGTTGAAGTTCAAGATTTTTGATAGAAGCATTAGTGTTCCTTTGGTTATTTCTTGTCTCTTCCTGGAATTTAACATTCTGCACTGCCATTTTTTCAATGGCAATCTCCCAATCTACTTTCTTCGGCCCTTGTTGCAGATAGGATTGCTGAGGTGGCTGATATTGTTGCTGCTAAGGTGGTTGTTGTTGAGGCATGTACTGTTGTTGTTGAGGAACTTGCTTTTGGACATTACCATGTTGATCCTTCCACGAAAAATTTGGATGATTCTTCCACCCTGGATTATAAGTGTTGGAGTAGGGGTTATTTTGCCTCAAGAACATTATAGCCTCCACTTGTTCTGCAGTAGCCACACAATGAATGGCAAAATGTGGTCCAGCACAGATTTCACAAACCATCGCTTGAGCAGGTTGAACTTGAGCTACCGTCTGAGTACCTAAATTCATACCTTTCAGTCTTCTTTCCACTTCAGCTTTAATTTGATCTTCCATGTTACAACCTGATTTGCCAGTTTTAAATCAATTTTTCCTTCAGGTTGACTCACAGTACGATCATAGAGCTCCAAATGCTCATTAGCAGCAATAGCCTCAATAATCTTCTTAATACCAGTGGCTGTTGAGAAATTAGTTGAGCCACCGGCAGCTGTATCAATAAGTTGCTTTGTCTTCAATTTCAACCCATTCATAAAGTTTTGCATTTGTTCAGTTGCGTCCAGATTATGAGTGGGACATGCAACTAAACACCTCTTAAACCTTTTGTACGCATCTCCCAGTGACTCTCCATCCTTCTGTTTAAAATTCAAAATGTCATACCTCTTGCGGATATACACAGAGGCTGGAAAATACTCATTCAGAAATGCTGTTTCCATTTGTTGCCAAGTAGTAATACTTCCTGCAGGTAGGGAATAAAACCATTCTTCGGCGTCCTCAGATAAGGTGAAGGGGAACATGACCAACCGTTTTGCTTCTTCTGAGTGTCCCTCAATTTTTAATGATGTGGTCATTGTCAGGAACTTTTGTAGGTGCTTGTTGGCATCTTCATTGACTTTTCCTGAAAAAGGTTTACTTTCTAGCTGACGAATGGTTGACGGGTGCAACTGGAAGTGAGCCACATTTACCGGTTGATTGACTATTGTCAATCTCACTGCTGGATTATTTTCTCTGCCATAATCACCCAAAAGTCTTTCCGGAGGAGGTAAGTCAGCCATGATATGAACTTCTGGTTGTGAACCTGTGTCTGACTCAGAATCTGAATGTTCAGAGTGAACAATGATTTCTTCCTCTCTTTCTACTTCTTCCAGTCTTTCTCGTTTAGCTTGTCGGAGTCTAGCACACAAAGATCTTTCGGGTTCTGCGTCAAAATGAAAATCAGCTGAGGCCTTACCTCGCATAAACAGATTAGACAGAAGTTAGTATGATAAAAGTACAAAAGTAACTATAATAATAAAATTTTAGTCGCGGAGCAACAAAATTTTAATTGAAATAATTCTGTTAACTCTATTATCTTTGGCAGTCCCCGGCAACGGCGCCAAAAACTTGATAGGAAAATAGCAAGTCTACTATTTTTGCCTATTGTAGTGGTAAAAGGAGTTTTCTCCGAATGTCGATCTCAAGGACTGCTTGAGGATATAGAGTTGGAATATGATTTCAATTAAACAAAAGATCACTGGTAAATGGTTTGGTTTATAAGAAAATGATTAAAATATGCAATTCAGAAAGAGCGAATAAATCAGTTAAACGAATAACAGATATGAGTAATATGCTAGGGGTAGGTGAATGATTCTGCCTGCAATAATTTCGACTTATCAGTGCAATAATATACTTCACAGCAATTGATTACCGGTTCTCTAGAGCATCTAAGCCTAAATCCTTAGTCAGAAGATCTTTGAACACATACCCTAACTTCTATGTCCATAGTCAATTACGGTAATGATCAAGCATTCAGATATCGAGAATTTTCCGGTCAAGATAAAATATTTCTAGTCCTAGATAATATTTATTATCAAATGTTCTTATTCACGTCGATAAACAATAGCTGCCCAGCTTAATATTTATAAAAACTCATAATCCGTTTTTCCGACGGTTTACGCATTAAGAACGATAACAAGAACAAATCAATTTAACAATGAATAACAGAAATTAATGCATTGACAAATACGAATTCATTACATTCAGAATCAGGGTCACCCCCTTTAGCAAAAGGGGGTTTAGCTACTCATAATAAAAAACAAAGCAATGAAAAGAATTGTTGTCATTACAAAATCAGTCGAGGAATCAATCTTCAATTGTGTAAACTCTTGAATGATGTGAAACCCTTGCCAAATTCTGAGTTCTCCAGTGCTCTGAACGTGTCTTTGCAGTCAAAAATCGTCCAACCCGGTGAAATTCGCAGTACTGGTTTATATAGGTCTGAGATGGGCAACATTTTGGGCCTCATACGCGTATGATACTCCCTATACGCGTATGGGCAGAGTCAATTTTGCACATGATTTCAACAAAACGCGTATGAGACGCGTATAGGCTAGGGGGCATACGCGTATAGGCTAGGGGGCATACGCGTATGACATTCCCATACGCGTATGATCAGACTTGTTTTTTTGCCTTGGACTTTAAGGAACGCGTATGGGACGTGTGGCTGATTGAGCCATACGCGTATCAGAAGGGCCATACGCGTATGGGCTGCCTTGACTTGGATTTTCTTCCTTTCTTGCTTGCTTGTCCCAGCTTTTGTGCTCCTAATCTTGGACATCCATGCTCATAAACCTGAAACCACTAATTATACCAAAAAGAGCGTAAAAAGAAACCAGAAAGAGATTGCCTTAAGCATAATACTTTTTACTGAAAAGAACAAAGATAACTTAAAATTGCGTGTTAAATCAAACAGTTTACCTGAATTCTTACTTTTTAAATGGTGAAATACTAACAAAAATGGTGACTGATCAACTAGCGCTTGTTTACCAAATTCCAGGGTAAACAAACCTAGTGGAACTGTGTCTAAGTTTTTGAGTCACAAATATGTTTGTGTTTCTTTTCTTTTACGTTACTACCAATTTGTTTAACATTGTTGTATGAGATTGAGGAATGGAAAATTAGCCAACACCAATAAACCAATACCAAAAATAAAATACAACAGGAAAATGTTTAACCCTCCCAATAACAATGCAGAAAAAATTATTCCTCCGATAGGAGGAACCACGGTGGTTGCGACTACGAACAAAGCCATACCATCTAGTCGAGGTACAACGGCCATTCCTTCGATGACAGTATCGACGACCATACCTTCAAACGCTCAGAGTATACCAAATGTCTCCTCTGAAGTGACACAGGGTCAACCTACGACCCCTAGACCCCCAGGATTCAACATATCCAGGCCATGTACACCAGGATTCTCGATCCCTATGCGAGATCCTCCATATGACATGCCAACATCTTAACACAAAGATACATAAACAACTCTTAACACAATCTAGATAGACAATCAAATTTTAAGCCAAGTGTAAAAACTATAATGTATTGAATAATTGATCAATTACACAAGTAGTGTTATCTTATAATTACCAACATGAACAAGATTCTACAACCACAATTTTCAAGTTTAATTGACACAAAGACAAAGTTGAATTACCAATTCTAACAAAACTTACACTTTTATAATTAATCTCTACCAAAAGAAATCCTAATGGAATCCTAAACATGGAATTAACTAAGAAATTAAAATGAGAGAGATAGAAAGAGAGGCAAGAGAGTACACCGAGATATATAATGGTTTGAGACTTTCGTCCTTGTTTTGTGCTTAATTCATTCTCCAATGGTTTCCCATTGAAAACTCATTGGTCTTCCAATATGATTTGTAACAAAATTACAAGAGTTTATTAAATCACAATATCCAAAATAAATGATGAGAAAATAAATTTCTTCTTTCTGGATTTATGACTTGTACAAAGCTCCACGAACTAAACTCTACGTGAAATATTTACACAAATTTGCTAAGCCTGCTCCTAAGTCTTTGTTTGTGGCAATATTTACTCGAATCCACTAAAATCTTGAGCATTGGTATGTCCTAAGATTGAGAAGAACTCTTACCTTTTCTATAGGCTTCCACACAACACTACCAAAGTGAACCTGGAGAGAAAAACCTCATTCTTTTTCACTATAATTGTAAAAACTAGTCACCGCACCACACACCATTGCAAACCTCTGAAATCTTAAACAAATCTTCAAAGAAATGTTAAATTCAAAATCAAATATCCTCAATAATCATGAATCTTTAAAGATAAGATTTGAATCCATGCAACAATGGAAAAATAATGAGGTAGAAGATGAAAGAAATCGTTTGCAAGTGTTCATAAAAGATATAAAACTCTTTTGAAAAACTAAAGAGAAAGTGGTTTATGAGTTTTTGAATCTTCAAAGGATGTATGTTTTTTCTAATTATGAATGATTTGAGCGCAAAATTGATTTATAGGTACTAGAGAATAAGCTCAGAAAGTAGAGAAAATCATTATTAATTAGAGTCACGGACAATGGTGTGATTTGAGTCAAGTGGAATAATAATATGGAACAAGATATACACTTTATGAGAAAACCATTTTGCCATGATTCGAGTCAAGAGTAACCGATGATTCGACTCATGCTATGATGTGATTCGAGTCATGAAGAAGTTATAATTCAACTCAAACAAGGCATGGGCTTACAAGAATTATGGTATTCGACTCATGTACAAGTTATGACTTGTATTACAGGGTTCCATGAGTAGAATCATGTATAACATGTGTTTTTAATCACAGACTCACAAAATTCATGTTTTCCCTCTATTTGATTTGATCGACTCATAGTGTTGTAAGATTCAAATCACACACCCATAATCTCAAAATTTAAAGTTTTTAAATATGTTTTGAGATTCTACTTATGTCATGACTTGAACAAAACTCAAATAATGTTCTTGTTCCTAAAACTCGATTAATTGACTTAAAGCATAATGTTCATACTGAAACTCAAACAACTTGAATTATGCATGCAAAAAATATACGGATCTAAAACATAATCCTTGAATGCGCAATTGAAGAGGAGGCTCAATGATCTAAGACTAAAACCAAAATAAAACTTAAAGTACAAGCAATAAAACCCTATTAGAGACATATGTTACCCTCGTTAATGTATCAGAAACATGCAACTCTAGTCTCCCACTTTATGATGCTTGGTAAGTTTTCACTTGGAATTTAGTCGACTTCAAGCAAAAAGAAATACTTGATCACTGATTTCCTTCAATTGCTTAATCTTCATCGAAAACATTGCACAATGCATAACAACATAAAATGCATATAACAAATATAGACTCACATTACAACTTCCCTCCTTTGATGTCATAGAGATTGAGATGCTCTTTGAATTTTGCATATCAAACATCTTTAGAAGCTCCAAACGGTACTTCATTTGGCTTATGAAATTTCCATCTTCAACTTGCTTTATTTGCAATCCTAGGAAGTACTTAAGCTCTTCCATTAGAGACATTTTGAATTCACCCTACATCAAACTAGTGAAATCCTTGAAAAGGGATTCATCAGTTGATCCAAATATAATATCATCAACATAAATTTGACCTAAAATAGTATGATTTGTTTTATGCCTAATAAACAAACTAGTATCTACTTTACCATAATTGAACCCTTATTTGATTAAAAATCCACTAAGACGTTGATACCAAGCTCTAGGAGCTTGTTTGAGACCATATAGGGCTCTTTTAAGTTTAAAAACATAATCAAGATTTTTTTGTGATCCTCAAAACTAGGTGGTCATGAGACATAGACTTCTTTGTTTATATATCAGTTCAGAAAAGCTGATTTAACATCCATTTGATATAATTTAAATTTTAGGCAGCAGGTGAATGGCAAAAGGAGTCTAATAGCTTCAAGACAACTACATGAGCATAAGTCTCCTCATAGTATATTTCTTCATCTAGACTATACCCTTTTTCCACTATCCTAGCTTTATTTCTAGTAATTATGCCATTTTCATCTAATTTGTTCCTCAACACCCATCTAGAGCCAATGATAATTTTATCAGATGGACTTGGAACAAGGTCCCTAACATCATTTTGTTTAAATTTAATGAGCTCTTCTTGCATAGTAAGTAGTCATCCCTCATCAAGTAAGGCATCAGATATTCCCTTAGATGCAATTTGAGGGATGAAAGCAAAATACTTCCAGAAATTTTTAATAGGAGATCTCGTACTTGCACCTTTCCTAGTGTTGTATAGTACTTGATGTAACAGAGGATATTTTGCAACAATCCAATATGGTGGTAGCTGAGGTAAGGTCTCTTGTTTATTTTTCCACTCGTTTGCTTTTCTTTTTGTCTTTACTAATGTCCTCTTCGATTGTTGTTAGAGGAGGATCCTCTTTGGGAGTGTTTTCATCGATCAAGTTATCTGTTTTCACATCTGAGACATCAAAACAAATACCATTTCCTTGACTTCTAGGGTGAGGATTCATCAAAAGAAACACAAACTGATTCTTCAATAAAAATACAATCTATGGTTATACACTTTATATGCTTTACTCGAAGACAAGTACCCTAGAAATATTCCTTCATCAGACTTAGCATCAAACTTACCAAAATTGTCCTTTTGGTTATTTAAAATAAATCATTTGCAACCAAAAACACAAAAAAACAGGAAATGTTAGGTTTCCCGCCTTTTAGTAACTCATAGGTTTCCCTCTCTAGGATTGGCCAAAGAACCACCCTGTTTAAGACATGGAATGCAGTATTAATCGCATCCTCCCAAAATTAATTAGGCAAACTTATTTCACTTATCATTGTCTGAGCCAATTCTTCAAAAATATGGTTTTTATGCTCAACAACACCATTTTGTTATGGAGTTCTTATACATGAGAAGTTATGAGTAATTCACTTTTCGTTACAAATTTTTCAAATTGATGGTTCACAAATTCACCACCATGATCACTATGGTATGTCACAATTTTCAAATTGAAAAGATTTTGGATACTCTTAGAAAACATAACAAAATCCTTAAATATTTCTTGCTTATGGGTTAAGAATAACTTCCTAGTGAATCTAGAATAGTCTTCCACAAAGAGCCTAGTGAATCTAGAATAGTTACCACCTAAACTTCTTGTCCTCAAGGAACCAAATAAGTCAATATGGAAAAGCTTGAGATTTTGAAGTTGAAATAACCTTTTTAAATTTAATATACACTCTCGTTTTCTTTCACATTTGGCAAGCATCACAAAGTTTATCTTTTGAAAACTTTATTTTTTGATAAATCGACTACTAGATTCTTAGATCATATCATATTTATTAAGTCAAAATTTACATGTCCTAAACGTTTGTGCCATAACCAAGAATCTTCATTCTTAGTGACTAGACATTTAGTACCATACGTTGACATGTCATCCAAGTCAAGGAAATATATATTATCAACCCTAGAACCCTTAAACACTAAAATTTTACTTGCCTTATATTAAATCAAGCAACTTAAGGTATCAAAAACAATATAATACCCTTTGTCACATAATTGACTAACGCTAAGTAAATTGTGTCTAAGCCTTTTAACTAATAAAACACCTTTAATGGTAATTATTGAGGGATTGCCCACAACACCTTCTCCTAGAATTTTACCTCATGTGTTGTCTTCATACGTGACATGATTGATTTTTTTGTGATTGAACTTAATGAACATCAAAGTTTCTCCCATCATGTGTCTTAAACATCTGCTATCTAGGAACCAAAACCTTTTCACAGAGACAAAACAGGATGCCTGTAGACATGGCAATAAAACCCAGACCCATGGGTACCCACCCGAACTCGTCCCGAAGTTGACGGGGAAAACCCGCTTTGACTGAGTTTGGATTCGGGTTTGGGTTTTCCCCGATTAGAAAACATGGGGATGGGTCGGATAATGGGGACACTAGTACCCACCCCGAACCCGTCCCCAAACCCGCCCCGTTTATTTCAATATGTACATTATTATTTATATTTCATAATTTATATTATTAAATATGTGTCTAATGTTTTAATAATTTGATTTGTATTTATTATTTTAAATATTTGAAATATATGTATGAAATTTTTTGAGATTGTTTTATTTTATTATTTATAATGTAATTTGATTTTTGAAAAAGTAAATATTTTTATTAAAAAAATTGATTTTACGAAATACATGGTGGCAGGGCGGGGATACCCGAACCCAACCCGAACCCGTTAAGGACAGGATTGGGTTTTAATTCCCCATCCCCGTTTGGGTTTGGGGTGGGTAATGGGGATTGATTGGGGATTCGGGTTTGGGTTTGGGGAGGTAAAAATCGTCCCCGACACGCCCCGTTGCCATGCCTAGATGCCTGCTCTGATACCAATTGAAATTTTGGTGTGGCAGACCCAGATGTTCTTAAGGATGTCGAGACATCGGGTCTGTCATGAAAAGCACAGGAAAGGTATAACCAGTTTCGAGCAGTAATGAAAAAGTAAAGAACACAATCAATTGTTGACCCAGTTCGGTGACAAACACACCTACTCTGGGGGCTACCAAGCCAGGAAGAAGATTCCACCATCAGTAGTACTATTTTATGCAAACAACCTCCAGTTTACAGATAAACAACCTCCGGTTTACCTAGTCACTACCCAATATAACCTTTATCTTAGAAACCCATCCAAGACAAGAGAACCTCTGCTTACTCCCTAGTGATACCTAACTGTTACAACCTAATAACAGCTATTTAAACAACAAACGAAAGACACACTTACAAGACAATACCTAGCCAAGCCCCTTGACTAAGAACACTAACTTAGAGTTGCTTAAAAGCTTCCTCCAAGAACAATACACCTTTTGCCTATGGGCTTCAAGGTGAACAATATGTCTCTTGCTTCATAGCTTTGAGACAGACATGGTGACCTTCCCACAACCCGGGAGGTTCACCCTTCCAAACCCTAGGATTCTACATCTTCAATCCTTATCAACCTAGGTTACAAATCCATATATTTATAAGTAAAACTTAACCTATACCCAACTGGACTTGGGCTTCTAATCGCAGCATATTTGCTGTTATAAGCAGTAACTTCTGCTACAAACAAGGCCTTCAATCTTTAGCTTCCTAAAATGTCTCGATATTTAGAAACTATATATTCTTCAAATATTCTGATTGATTTTTTTTTCATATTCTTGATTCTTCATACCTGTTAAATAAATCACGCAGTCATACCCCAAAATTTGCCCACCATATTTCAAAATAATTTGGCTCAAGCACTAAGATCTCCAATTGTTCAAAGTGGTGCAAGAACCAAGCATGTCTACTCTCTCTCCTAAATAACCACAATTTAATTAGGGTTTTCGTTTTCTCAAAGGAAATGGATGTATCAAGGCATCAAGTGGATTTCATATGGTCTCTTATGCTTCAAAGAATCATCATATGCGGAAGCATTTCTTGACCTTGGGCCTAACATCAAAGTTGTAGAGAATCAAATTTCCTTGAGAATGAGCTTTGGATGGGAAATTTCTGATGTTCCATGTGAAAGTTATGGCTGGTCAAAGTTCAGTTGACTTTTAGGTCAAAAACCCTAATTTAGAAACTTTGAGTTTTGTTGATTTCTGAATTTTCCTTGATTAATCATGATCAATCCTTGATCAAATGATGAATTTAACTTCAAAATAAGGATGTTGACCAAAAATCAGGAGTTTTGACGGTATTTTGACCACAGTTGACTTTTAGGTCAAACTAGTCGATTGTTGAACATTTGAGCAATTGATTAAGCAATCTTGTGAATCAGAGCTTGAAAATTGTCATGAGGATACTTTGAAGAATGTGAGAGGCCATGAGGTCCACTTGAGGTAGCAGAAATTGATTTTACCTTGAGAGGAGCAAAGCCCTAGTTGGAAGGTTGTTGTTTAGGAGAGAGACTGCATGTTTCCTTCTTGTGTATTTTTGAGCATTTGAAAGTCAGATGGACTGAAATATGAATAAATATGATGGGCAAATTTTGGGGTGTGAAACCTACGATGAAATGATCTTTTCCCTCGATGTTGCCTTCGATTAAATGATGATAGTCCCTTCGAGATGCTAAAGTATCCTCACAAGTTGCCTTCTATGACCAAACGACGACCCTCGATGTCCCTTCATATCCAATGAAAGGACTACCTGCCTAACAATTGGTATGGATAGCCCCTTTCCTAAAAAGAAAAAACTTTAAAAACAAGATTGACCTTTGAACTTAGGGTAGGTAGTTCCTAATTGCTAGCTCAAATCAAAACAAATGCTTTTCATACACCTCTTTTCAAAACAGTTTCAAAGCCTACACTTTATTTACAAAGTTAAAGTCCTTTTTCAAACACACACACACATAAATCAAACATTTAAAACAAACAAAGTGAGCTAAGCAATTAAGAGCCCGTGGATAACCATGGATACAAAGGTTGCTTACACCTTCCCTTTGTATAACCTACCCCCCGAACTCAAAATCTTTCAAGAGGTATTTCCTGTTCTTTTTGCCTTTCCTAATTGGATAAAATAAAAGTCAATGGCGACTCTAGCTATCCGCACATTTAAAAAGTCAGTTCTCCCACCGTATTACACATGCCTTATATGATTTACACAATATTCAGGAATATTCTGCACTCTTCTGTAGTAGTTAAATCATAACAGATTTAACTAAAACTCTTCACTTCAGCCCAGGCATGATGTCGTGAAATCCCATGTGACATGTTATTCCAGATGTTGAAATACTTCAACATAACATGTTCTAGCATTTCAGTGGGACTTCTTGTTGTACCTGTTCTTCAATATTATAGATTACATTTCTTTATCCCTGCTATTATTTGTTTTACAAAAATTAATGCCAATTCTAAAACACAAGAACTAACACACATATATATATTTAATATTGAGAGAGAAACCACTATATAGAATACTTTGTAATTGTTTTTGTTATCTTGGTATCCTTGTAAAACTAATAATGAATTATTGTATTGAACACTGTAAGATATAAAGGTCCCAAGTTGAGCCTATGATAAAAGCTTAGTGTTAAAGGTTGCAAGTTGAACCTTTGATAAAAGCTTAGTGTAATAGGTTACAAGTTGAAACAGTGATAAAATCTTGGTGTAAAGGTTGTAAGTTGAACCTATGTTAAAGTTTGGTTGATAGTGGAAATATTTCAAGGTGCTATCCTTAGAGAACTGGATGTAGGTCTCGTGATTTTGGACCAAATCAGGATGAATCCAACATGTGCTTTGCTTTATCTCTAATCTTTGTTATTTACTTTGTTTATTTTTTTGTCATCTTCTTATTCTCCTACCTTATTCTTAAAACTTTATCTTAAAATGTGATTTTATCTTTACAATTTTGGAAAAAAATTTAAATCACAATTCACCTTCCCTTCTTATATTCGAATTCACTTGGTTAACATCATAGAGGTTGGAATTTTCTAGAGATTAAAGAGAGTTCATCATCATTTGATGTTTCACTCAAATTATTAAGATCTTCGTCCTATAATTCTTAATCTTAAAGAGATTTAACCTTGATCTTCTTGCCTTTAAACATAACAGTAATGGACTTTTGCTTTCTTATTGATTCATATTCATTTATTTCTATCTCATAACTTTAGAGATACTTTATGAGTTTTTCAAGAGACATTTTCCATCTAGTTGAAAGACTTCTAACAATATTTTTGAAATTATCAACAATGGCATTGCTTTTATCTTGGACTTCAAGTCCAAATACATAAATTTGGAATATTACAAACATTGTTTCCACATCTTCACCTTCTTCCATTTGAATTAACTTTCACCACCTAACAAAGATATATGTTGATTCTTTGACTTGTCGGGTGCCTTCATAGCTAACACACAAAGAATCATAACTACTCTTTATTTTCTCTCTCTTTGGAAGTTTTCAAATTCATTGAAGATAATAACATTCATTAGAAAACTTTAAGCTTTGTGATGGAATTTGTAGTTCTTTTCTACTCAACACCCATTAGCTTTCTAGTTATTTGAACATAAAAACATCTACAAGTATCACTCTTCTATCATATCCAAAATATGTATATCTTGCGATATGAAGAAAATAAAAAGTTTACCTTACTAATAGTCAAGTATTTCCCTCTAAAAATTTGAGGTTTGATTGAGTGAGAAGCACTATTATTTTCTTCAACATAGTTGTTATTCATAACCATTGTTTTTGTCAAGGAACTTTAGTATCGCACATCTAAGTGTTTAAATTGAATATATGATTTCAAAGGCCAACTAAATGAGTAAAAAACACAAATAAATGCGATTTGAATTGCGCGAAGTTAAAAAAGTGTTTTGTTGAAGATAAACGACAAATATAAATAAAAAGACCAAGGTAAAGAGATAAGGAACAGGGAAGACACACAATATTTATCCTGGTTCAATCCATAATATAGAGTTAAGTCCAATTTTCTCACACTTGAGATATTTTTACTATAATTAAACTTATTACAAATGCTAAGGTATCGCTTAGTTAAGCTGACTATACCTTATATTTCTCAACACAAAGAATTGACTACAACTTAGTCTGTTTGTCTTCTCAAATAGTCTAACTACAACTTATTCCTTTGAGAAAATTACTGTCAATAAAATGATAAAATGTTTATGTTTACTAATAAATTATCATGTGGCCGTGTGTGTGGTCTAGCGGAGAAACGCAGGGGTCTTGAGAGTGTGCTCCTCTCAAGCTCTCAGGTTCGAAACCCGCTAGATACAAAATTGCTTATTAAAAAAAACTAATAAATTATCATAGAGAATGTAAACATGATTTACCTTGATAAAAGTGTTTTGATTTTTTTCGTGTAAATCATGTTCTCAAAAGTTTCTTTGTAAATGTTCTAGACAAATTTAACTTTTCAAAAATATTTCTATGTTTAAAAGCTTAATTCATTTTCAATGAAATCATGATTGAACTATTACATGAGATATTCATCTAGATTAGATTTATTATGGACGTGTACTTGATTTCAGAGTAATTCCATACAACCTAGTATTAACATCATAAATTATAGCGTGCTACTTATACCATTTTACCTTGTGTACTGTGTGTACTAGTTGTTTCTCAATTTGAATTTAATACTTTTAGATAAACATAACCAAAGTTGATCTTTGAAGGATAAACTTTCATAGAACAAGCTAATTGGTCAAAAAATTATAAATTATCACAATATATATGTTTGGTCTTCTACCAGAGGATCAAAAAGCACTGAATTTGTTAGAGTAATGTTGGCTAAAGGATATTGAAGAATTGTTTTGGGGAAGCATTTATTAGAAGGTCATATAAGAAGATAGTCTTTAGGTCATGCGGTTAGGCAATGTTTTAATAAATGTGTTTCCATATTCATCTGTTGATCATTTTACTAGAGGATATGTTGTCAGATGCACCTCGAATTCGATTATGTGAACCACAAGACCAAACATGATTATTAACATTGAATATAGTTTTAACCACCTCGAGACCACATTTTAGGACATTCACATTTAACAAAACTTTGATATATGTCAAAAAATGAAAATAAAGGGGGAATCGGTTAAAGTTACACTTTCTTACTCTGAAAAGAGACTTAAGTTATAAGAGCCAATGTCCATTTTACTTATACCGATAACTATAGGAAAATATAGGTATATCCTTGTGAGAAATCATTCTTCTAAGGGCTTATTATTATTGTTAATTTCATTATAAATCAAACCAATAAATTTTTTAATTGTTCACCTAATTACTATAATAATTAAATTAGTACTCAACACATGTCCATGTGATATCAATCTCATTGTATTACCCTATATAAAGATGCATTTACGGACATATTAACAGACATATATGCATGTTACTCTTTTCCATATTCCATATTTCACCACTGGAGCAAGCACATCAACATGTAACTAACACTAATGTGGTTTCCCTAGAAAAAATTGGCATCCACCTCCACACTCTAAATGATCATAAGAATAGGATTTACCAATTATATTCGAGTTTATCAACCATATGAGAGTCCCTAACCAGGTTTGAGTGAGTTCCCTCTCTCCTAAAAATAGAAAGCTCAACACAAATTATAATAACCCAATTATAACCATAAATACTTAGAATTTTGATCTTAGCACAATTTGTTGGGGTGTATTAGGAGGCTAGCTTAAGCATCAGTTTACATGGGTATTGATGTATGGCAATATGTGTGTATCATCATGCACATACATGCATAATTGTAACAAACTCTTGCATTGCCTACCATGCAATCTTTGATATATATATATATATATATATATATATATATATATATATATATATATATATATATATATATATATATATATATATATATATAGCTGGCTATGATTTTGTAAATATTAAATGAGATTGAATGAATAATGTGAGAAATACATTCTATGAGAATCATATGATTTCAGATTCTCTAGAGGCTTCAACATCCGATCCTCAGGCCTTGGACCTAATGTTAACAACACATGCATATTCCTTGCCTCAAGATCTTGAAAGGCATTCTAGGTTTGCAGACTCAGGTGTTTCTCACCACCTTACTTCTTGTGCTTCTTACTTGCAGTATAAGAAAGATTACTCAGTTACATATTGTGTTAGTGTAGATAATGGTCAATCCATATCAATCACATATGTAGGTTCTACTCACATTTCTTCTTCCTTGTGTCCCTTTACTACACTTGCACTTAATGATATTCTTCTTGTATCATGTATTACCATAAATTTGTTGCCAGTCTCCAAGTTCTTGGGTGATAACATGTTGTGTTTGAATTCTTGGCTGATAAGTGTTTAGTCAAATCTCAGATTTCTAGGATTACATTTCTTGAATGTTTTTGTGATTCCAATTGATTGTATTGATTTCCTCACTTAGTTGTGGCTCCTTCCGGCATGTCATCCATGTCTTCTTCAAATTACACGGATGTTTGTAATAATGCTAAGTCAGTTTCATGTTTTGTGACATCTAGTATAAATAACACGAGATTTAGTCTTCATTGGAATTTTTGACTAGGTCATGCGAATTATCCTGTTATTCAACACACTCTAAAGAATTGTAAAATTCCTTTTTCGACTAAGTCGTGTTACTTTTTTGTATTGGAAAATCTCATCAATTGTGTTCCCCCCGCATTTATAACATTATATCACTCTCCTTTTGGATTAGTGCACCAAATCTTTGGGGTCATTCCCCTTCCATTTAACTTCTAGTTTCTTTAATATGTTGCTTTTGTCTATGCTTAATCAAAGTACACTTGGATCTATTTTCTTAAAAACAAGTCAAAAACACTTCATGCCTTCAAATTTTTTTTATAAGTTTGTTCAAACTCAGTTGCACACTACCATTAAAGTTTTTCATTCATATTATGGAGGAGAATTTTGACCCTTCACTAAGTATTTAATTGAGTTAGGTGTCTCTCATAGGCTCACATGTCCACACATATCTCACCAAAATGGTACAATAGAAAATGCAAGCACAAACATATTGTCGAAATGTGCCTTACCTTGTTATTCCATGTTTCAATTCCTTTTCATTTTTGGGAATATATTTATGCATCTATGGTTTATGTGATTCATCGTTTGCCTACTACGGGTCTTGCTCATTTTCAATCCCCCTTCTTTGCCTTGTATCCCAAGTATCCTTGTTATGACACACTCCGAGTAATTGGTTGCTTGTGTTTTCCATTCACTCGTCCTTACAACAAACATAAGTTAGAATTTAGGAGTCATGAGTGCGTGTACTTGGGGATTTATTTTCAGCATAAGGATTACAAGCCTCTCAGCAGGTCTAATCAAATTTATATTTCTAAAGACGTTATCTTTCACGAGGATGTATTTCCTTATCCAATGTTGTTTACCTCTATAACTTGTGTACCATCTAATCGAAACTGCCATATTGAGTCCATTTCTTTTCCTTCAAGTTTGACTTTGACTGATCCTTTAGTCCCAAATACCACTCAGGAGTCAGCTTAGTATTCTCCAATTTCGTCTTCTAATGATCCTTCAATTTCTACTTTGACTTTTCCTTTAATATCGTTAACCACTTAGGAGTCATCTTAGTGTCATTCAATTTCAACTTTTATTGAGTCATCAATGTAGACTCTTCCACAAGTTCTACCATGAGCTCCTCGACTGAGTAAGAGTCCCTTCCTATTCCCCCTTCCCTTCTTCCCCGAGTTCAACACTTTAATTCACATTCCATGTTGACTCGTGCTACGACAAGTCACTTCAAGCCTAAGTGTCATACCCCAATTTTTGACCCTAAGATCATACATCATTTGCATTTTAATCACTAATCAAAAGCACCATTATGAAGCTTTATCTTTGATACTGTGATTATCTCTGAGGGGAATTATTGAGCATTTCTAGTTTTTATTTGTTTAATACTAACCAAAATTCAAAAATATGCATTCTTGTCTCTTTGGTTTATATTTTACAAGTAAAAGATCGGGCAAAAATCAAAACAGTGCAAGAAGAAAATTTTTGAAAATTTGAAGGTGGAAATCGATTTACCCATATGGGAAATCGATTTCCTGTGCGCAAAATTCATAAAAATAAGGAGGGAAGTGTGACATCATTTTGGCACCTATTTTCTTTGATCATTTTTGCCATTTTACCAATTTTCCACCTCACCAAAATTAATTCCCTTCATTAAACCCATTTTAGTCTCATTTTACCATTTAAACACCAATTAAACACAAATTAATTACCAAATTCAAAATGACCAAATTGCCACTACTCTTGCTCCCATCCTATAAATAGAGGTCTCTACTCTCTCATTTCTCAAGCTTGGAAAGCCAACAAACCCCTTGCGATTTCTCTCCTCATCCCTACCAAATTCACCAAAGCTCTTTTTCTTTCATAAAGTTTGTGAGTCACATCTTGAACCTCACAAACTTTGAGCTAAGCCACCATCCATTTCACTCTTTTTTCTTCAATTGTTGAGAGATCAAGATTTGTGTTAGTGATTCTTTAAGTAGATCTAAGTTTTGTTCAAGATTTGGTAATTTTCTTCATCCTTTTTCATCTATCATAATGTGATTCTTTTGTGCTTGTGTTTGATGCATCTTTGATGCTATATTGGTCCTATTTGATGGTGAATTGATGGAAAATTCGTGCTCTAATTGATATGTGATCATAAGGCTATTTCGTCTCCATGGACTTTCTCTATGTGGGGTATTGATATGATTGGCATGATTGAACCCAAGGCTTCGAATGGACATCGATTCATCCTGGTAGCAATTGATTATTTTACCAAGTGGGTAGAAGCTGCTTCATATGCTAATGTAACAAAGCAAGTTGTGGTTAGATTTATCAAGAACAACATCATCTGCAGATATGGTGTACCGAGCAAGATCATCACTGATAATGGCTTGAATCTGAATAATAGCATGATGAGAGAACTGTGTGAAAGTTTCAAAATTTAACATCACCACTCTTCGCCTTATAGGCCAAAGATGAATGGAGCTGTTGAAGCAGCAAATAAGAATATTAAGAAGATTGTGCAAAAGATGGTTGTTACGTACAAGGACTGGCATGAGATGCTCCCATTTGCTTTGCATGGGTACCGTACATCTGTTCGTACTTCAACCGGGGCAACCCCCTTTTCTTTGGTTTATGGTATGGAAGCAGTGCTCCCCGTTGAGGTTGAGATTCCATCATTGAGAGTTTTAATGGAAACCAAGTTATCTGAGGCTGAATGGTGTCAGAGCAGGTTTGATCAACTGAATTTGATAGAAGAAAAGAGAATGACGGCTTTATGCCATGGTCAGTTATACCAGAAAAGAATGAAGAAAGCTTTTGATAGGAAGGTTCAACCTCGTGTATTCAGAGAAGGCGACCTCGTGCTCAAAAGGATCTTGTCTTTCACCTCCGATTCAAGGGGCAAGTGGACTCCAAATTTTGAAGGACCATATGTTGTTAAGAAAGCCTTCTCTAACGGTGCATTAATTCTTGCAACTATGGATGGAGAAGAGCTCCCACGTCCCGTGAATGCTGATGTAGTCAAGAAATACTTCGCCTAAAAAAATAATAAAAGAACAGCTCGCTAAGTTGAAAACCCGAAAGGGCGACTTAGGCAAAAAAGAGCGTCTCGGTGGATTGAAAACCCGAAAGGGAGGTCCAGGCAAAAATTAGAGACATAAACAGAATAAAATACCCGGTGGACTGAAAACCCGAAAGGGAGGTCCAGGCAAAAGTTAGGGATTCATGGCAAGTAACTACATCAGACAAGACTTGATCATCAGCAGTCATCTGTTTATCATAAAAAGATCAACACATTTCAACGGAAGCCTTTGCTCAGGAATTCTAAGTTGAGAGAGAGGATGGGGTCATTACATTTCAATGTACATTTTTCCACAAAATTACCACTTTCCAAACTTTGTAATCATCCATGGGGTCTTGCCTTTTGCAGGCTACCATTCCATTAATAAAGTTTGAGCCTTTACCCTCTATTGGCAACCTTATTTCTTTCATATCTCTCAAAATGTCATTTATTGTTGATAGGATTTTTTTTAAACAAAGAGAAAATTAATTTCAACAAAATCTTTTTTGAAAAATATAAAAGAAATTTTGTTTTGATTCATGAGTGCATTACAAGGAATGGATATGTTGATGTATTCAGGTGCAAAAGAATAAGAATGTATTCCAGTTGGTGCACCTTTGGCCTGGTTCAAATATGATGTAGAACTCAGCTATTTTGTTCTCTCAGCTCCAATGTTTCCTCAGTGTTGGGTAGCATTTATTCTGAAGCCATCAAGAGTTTGTTGTAGCAATTTTCGATCCTGTTTGTGGATGATGCCTCGAGTGCTCAGCTCGAGACATGCTTGATGATGTTATTTTTTGTACTCTATCTCATGAGTTAATCCTTGTGCTAAGTTTTGGCAGCATATGCATCATTAACATGCATCAAAAACAGTCATGCATTCATATTTGCTATCATGAAGTTTACTGTCAATCAGATTCCTCTTCCATTTAGAGTGTCTTTGGGCAGAAAATACTCATTTTCCTAGAAATCACCACTGAATTTGTTTCTATGTGGATAATATGTTTCATTTATTCTGTTCAGATGCTTACAAACAGAAATCTAGTGAGTTATTCCCTCACTTGATGTGGTCTTATTTGGCATTTTCTTTCCATTTGGCCATGGATTGAATTTTGGTCGCTGGATGATGAATGTTGAGATTGTGCGTTTATGTTTGCACCCTCAACCTTTGATAAGAAAAGCAAAGTATTATTGATTTATCTTCATCATCAGTGGTACGTCGATGTATTTCTCTTTAATACCTTCAGTGGAACGTTGGTATATGTTATCGTCAATGGTACGGCGGTACATCTCTTTTCTACCTCCAGTGGAATGTTGGTAGCTCACCTTTAGTGGAACGTTGGTGTATCTTGTTATATCTTCATCGTCAGTGGTACGTCGATGTATTTCTCTTTAATACCTTCAGTGGAACGTTGGTATATGTTATCGTCAATGGTACGGCGGTACATCTCTTTTCTACCTCCAATGGAATGTTGGTAGCTCACCTTTAGTGGAACGTTGGTGTATCTTGTTATATCTTCATCGTCAGTGGTACGTCGATGTATTTCTCTTTAATACCTTCTGTG
Organism: Vicia villosa; assembly: GCF_029867415.1. Taxonomy (NCBI): domain Eukaryota; kingdom Viridiplantae; phylum Streptophyta; class Magnoliopsida; order Fabales; family Fabaceae; genus Vicia; species Vicia villosa. Next base: position 166,149,114 of record NC_081180.1, read on the forward strand.
GAACGTTGGTATATGTTATCGTTAATGGTACGGCGGTACATCTCTTTTCTACCTCCAGTGGAACGTTGGTAGCTCACCTTCAGTGGAACGTTGGTGTATTTTGTTATATCTTCATCGTCAGTGGTACGTCGATGTATTTCTATTCATACCTTCAGTGGAACATTGGTGTATTTTGTTATATCTTCATCGTCAGTGGTACGTCGATGTATTTCTCTTTAATACCTTCAGTGGAACGTTGGTATATGTTATCGTCAATGGTACGACGGTACATCTCTTTTCTACCTCCAGTGAAACGTTGGTAGCTCACCTTTAGTGGAACGTTGGTGTATTTTGTTATATCTTCATCGTCAGTGGTACGTCGATGTATTTCTATTCATACCTTCAGTGGAACGTTGGTATATGTTATCGTCAATGGTACGGCGGTTCATCTCTTTTCTACCTCCAGTGGAACGTTGGTAGCTCACCTTCAGTGGAACATTGGTGTATCTTGTTATATCCTCATCGTCAATGGTACGTAGATGTATATCTCTTCTCTACCTTCAGTGAAACGTCGGTATCTCACCTTCAGTGGAACGTTGGTGTGTATTATTATATTTTCATCGTCAGTGGTACGTCGATGCATTCCTATTCATATCATCAGTGGAACGATGGTGTGTTTTCTGTTAATGAAAGATTGGTATTATGATTCCCTAGTGAAATAGGATGCATATTTTCTCATCCCCAGTGAAAGAGGATGCCCCCATTTTCTTCTCATGCCCAGTGAAAGGTGATGCTTTAACCTCTCTGGTGCGAAATGTTTCCCCCAGTGAAGTTCCTTTTCCCAGCAGAATCTCGTCTCTCCAACAATGTCTTGTTTCCCCAGTGGAGTTCTTCCCGCAAGACATTTTCTTTCCAGTGGAGTTCTTTTTCTCCCCAGTGGTGTTTTATTTCATCATCATATGCATTCATTAAACATTGCATTGCATCTTAGGTTCAAAAATTGTGTGTTTTATATATTTAAGTCTCTTCAATCTCGTCAAAACGAAGATTTGCAATCATCGTATCTCCGGATCGAAGAAACTTAAATAGGGGCATCTGTCATACCCCAATTTTTGACCCTAAGATCATACATCATTTACATTTTAATCACTAATCAAAAGCACCATTGTGAAGCTCTATCTTTGATACTGTGATTATCTATGAGGGGAATTATTGAGCATTTCTAGTTTTTATTTGTTTAATACTAACCAAAATTAAAAAATATGCATTCTTGTCTCTTTGGTTGATATTTTACAGGTAAAAGATCGGGCAAAAATCAAAACAGTGCAAGAAGAAATTTTTTGAAAATTTGAAGGTGGAAATTGATTTACCCATATGGGAAATCGATTTCCTGTGCGCAAAATTCATAAAAATAAGGAGGGAAGTGTGACATCATTTTGCAACCTATTTTCTTTGATCATTTTTTCCATTTTACCAATTTTCCACCTCACCAAAATTAATTCCCTTCATTAAACCCATTTTAGTCTCATTTTACCATTTAAACACCAATTAAACACAAATTAATTACCAAATTCAAAATGACCAAATTGCCACTACTCTTGCTCCCATCCTATAAATAGAGGTCTCTACTCTCTCATTTCTCAAGCTTGGAAAGCCAACAAACCCCTTGCGATTTCTCTCCTCATCCCTACCAAATTCACCAAAGCTCTTTTTCTTTCATAAAGTTTGTGAGTCACATCTTGAACCTCACAAACTTTGAGCTAAGCCACCATCCATTTCACTCTTTTTTCTTCAATTGTTGAGAGATCAAGATTTGTGTTGGTGATTCTTTAAGTAGATCTAAGTTTTGTCCAAGATTTGGTAATTCTCTTCATCCTTTTTCATCTATCATAATGTGATTCTTTTGTGCTTGTGTTTGATGCATCTTTGATGCTATATTGGTCCAATTTGATGGTGAATTGATGGAAAATTCGTGCTCTAATTGATATGTGATCATAAGGTGTTTGAATGTTTGCCTAAATCAAGTTTTATAGTTCATAATGCTGTTTTTTTGAAAACTGTGCGCAGGAAATCGATTTCCTACAGAGGGAAATCGATTTCCACTCTATTTTTTGTGCCAGATTTGAATTCTGCAGGCAGGAAATCAATTTCCTACAGAGGTAAAACGATTTCCAGTGAGGCAGAATGCTTGTTTTTGTTATTTTTGACTTGTTTTTGGTTCTAACTCTTCTTCTACTCTATTCTTTTGATATTTTCTTTGAATCACAAATTAGAGGCCTAATTTCTCTCTAATTTCAATGGGCTTAGGGCGTCAATAGGATGAGAATCCAAATCCTCAAAATTAAGTGATTGAAATTATGGATGAAAGGAGCTTTTGATGTGGTTCCATCTTTTGCTTCTTTTTCTTTTGATCGATGAAAGTCTTAATACCTTGAGAATTCTTATGGATTATTGGTGAAGACTAGATCGCTCCTTCTTTTCTTTTCGTGCAGTATTGCTTTCGGAGGGTGATCTACATATCGCTTCTCTCGCATGCATTAGCACATAAAGTTTTGACCGGCCTCGTTGTAGGGTGATTTCTATATAAATCACTTGGCGATCTGTTTAACATAGCGCAATATTTCGTGTCCCGATTCAAAAAAGATCAAATATGGAAGAGAATTGTATGCGGTTGATTTAAGACTTATGGAGGTTTATCGTGTAGTCGCTATGATTTTATCAAGCTTCTGATAAAGTTCCATTGAATTTAAATCCGAGAACGTCCTTCACTCACCATCGATCTTTCTTACTAACTTTGATAACATACTTGACAAGTTTCAAGATGGTTATCTTTAACATCTAACAATTGACTTTAATTTCCGCAATTTATTATATTGCTCTTTATATTTTGCTTTATGCTTTATTTTATCATTTCATCATGTTCATGTTTCCGCCATTTTCTCTTTGTCCATTTGGACGTTTATATTCTGCTATTTTCTCTTTGTCCATTTGGACGCTATGTTTATGTTTCCGCTATTTTCTTTTTGCCCACTTGGACCATACTTTACTTTTATGCTAAAACACTAATAAATAACAAAAATCTAAAAAACACATAAGGCTCTCTTTTGGACTATTGGTTACTATCCCGGGCATTTTGGAGATTCAGACTTATGGACTTAGTGCCTCTGGACCCTTATTCTGTTATTACTCTGTGGTTATTATGTCTGTCTGACATTGGATTGTTGTCTGTTCGTGTATGCAGGTATTTCCTTGAAAGTCCTTGATGATTAATTCCAAGGCATTGAGATAAAGATTTTACCCGAAAACAGCCGTTACTCTGCCCGATTTTCGTCAGAATTTTAATGTGCTTAATGCAAAGTGGTGCTAAGATAATAAGTTCATCTGGATTCCCAAGTGGTAATGTTTTGGTTTGGTATTGATAAGTCCAAAGGATGGGAAATCTACCTTGACTCATAATGTCAAGTGTTGGCTTCTTCTTCGGTTAGACCGTTCTGTTCCCTAGCTTTTATTGTATGCACTAGGTTGGCCTCTTCATCTCTTCCCACTTCTTAGATTTTCAAAATCTTCTCCCTTTTTACAAAATCTTCTTATGTTTGCAATCTTTTCAAAACCTTTTCTTAAAAATATCTTTTGCCCTTAGTGGTTTTTCTTCAAAAGTTTAGACACGACTAATTGTTGAAAGGAGTGGTGATACCTCACGATTTTGAAATTGATTGATATAATGAGATCTTTTCCGCGTGAGAGAGCTAGTGGCATACTCGTTGATTTTATCCGAGCTGGAGCCCTTCTTTTATTTCCGATGCAAAGAACTCATTTGTTCTCATGCCCAAGATCAATGGCTGAGTATTTCTCTCCGACGATGATAAAGTGTTTATTCGCTTTTTAAAATGTTTCCCTTTTAAGCGGAACTACATTAGCTCTGACTTCTCCATTGCACCGAGGAGGTATGTAGGCACAAGGCTTAACGTCTTGCCGAGCTTATTTTAAAAATAAAAACAAACCCCTTTTTAGCACACACGCACGACACAGATTTTCAAAAAGGTTCTTGTGGAGTACCACAGATATGAGGGGTGCTTAAAACCTTCCCCTTGTATAATCCACACCCGTACCTGAGATCTCTTTCTTATTTTAAACTTTGGGTTTTTCGTTCTTTTCCCTTTTCCTTTGGAAACAATAAAGCGCGGTGGCGAATTTCACCGAAATATTGAGTCGAGTCAATCCTATGGCTCTGATCTCAGATTTTCCCCGCTACACTAAGGCTTTTTTTCCCATGGTGAACCTTCGACAGTCAAACAAGCTCTCTCCAATCCATATTGGCTCGAAGCCATGAGACTATAGTATGAAGCTTATCCAAAGAATAAAACCCGAACACTGATCACTCTTCCACCAAATCAAAAAACCGTGGGATGCATGTGGATTTTCAAGGTTAAAGAGAATAACGATGGTTTAATGAACAAGTACAAAGCTTGACTAGTTGCTAAAGGGTTTCATCAACAGTTGGATTTGATTTTAATGAGACTTTTTCTCCCATTGTTAAACATGTAACAATTCGAGTTATTTTCACCTTAGCTCTTACTCATAAATGGAAGCTTCAACAAATTGATATTAACATGCTTTTTTAAATGGCTCATTGACTGGGGATATTTACATGGTTCAACCTCATGGTTTTGAGCAGCAATATCCTTCTCTAGTTTGTAAACTACAGAAGTCACTTTATAGGCTCAAACAAGCACCTCGTGTCTGGTATGAGAAGCTTACTCAGGCCCTGATTCAGTTTGGTTTTAGTTACAACAAATGCGATCACTCTCTTTTCATATATTCTCGTCAAGGTATAACTATTTATGCCTTAGTATATGTGGATGACATTATGATCACATGGTCTTCCTCCATAGTCATTCACAAGTTCATTGCCTCATTGCATTTTAAGTTTGCTCTCAAGAAGTTGGGCTCTCCTTAGTATTTTCTGGGATTTTAGACCAAGTGTTTAGCTTCAGGTAATATTCTACTCACTCAATCTAATTATATTCGTGATCTTCTTTCTAAATTCGATATGAGCAATGCCAATGGCCTCACCACTCCCATGTTGAGCACGTGCAAACTCAGCAAACATGGATCTCCTTCTCCTCGTGATCCTTTCATGTATCGCTCCATGGTTGGTGCACTTCAGTATGTCACACTTAGTCTCCCTAATATAACTTTTTAGTGTAAATAAAACATGTCAATTCATGGCGCCCTATATTGACTCTTATTATGCATCATGTGCTATCTTAGGGGCACTCTTGATTATGGTTTTCTCATTTCACAGATACCACCCTCGTCCAAGCTTTCACTTTGTGCCTATAGTGACTCTGATTGGACCAGTGATCCCGATGATAGGTGCTCCACATCTAGCTCTTGTATCTATCTTAGTAAGAATCTAGTTTCATGGAGCTCGAAGAAGCAATATTTGATGGTTTGTTCTATCACGAAGGTTGAGTATCGTGCTCTTGCCCACACTACATATGAGCTATTTTAGCTTGTGTCACTTCTGTAAGTACTTCATGTGTTGTCAATCCCCTACTTTGTTGCCTGATAATTTTAGTTCGCTTTTGCTCTCACATAATTTAATTCTTCATGCTCGCACCAAACACATTGAGTTGGACATTTATTTTTTCTGTGAACATATTTATTCAAAGTTCTTGAAGATCCACCATGTACCAAGCTCCCTCCAACTTGGAGACCCTCTTACCAAACCTTTAGGCACCAGTGCCTTTCAAGAGCTTCGTACCAAGCTCGTGGTTGCTCTCACCCCTTCATGAGCTTGTGGGGGAGTATTATGAGGCTAGCTTACCCACCAAGTTACATAGGCATGAATGCATGGCAATGTGTGTGTATCATCATGTATATACATGCATAATTGTAACAAACTCTTGCATCATCCACCCTCCCAGTGCATTCTTTGGTGTGTGTGTGTGTATATATATATATATATATATATATATATATATATATATATATATATATATATATATATATATATATATATATATATATATATATATATATATATATATTATAATAAATTTTGATTTTTTTCTTTACCCACCTCCCTATGGGGGTCACCCCCAACGAAAACCCCACTTTACCATGCTTCGGAAATGCATTTCCGAAATTTTTTTTTTCTAAATTTTTCCAGACTTCGGAAGTGCATTTTCGAAAAAATCCCAAAATTGGGATTTTGATTAATTCGGAGATGCATCTCCGAAAAAAACAAAAAAAAAATCTAAAAATCCCAAAAATTAATTTTAGAATATTAATTAATTCATATATCATAAATTTGATATAATTTATGAGTAATGAATAATAATAATTATATATTTTGATATAATTTATGAGTTATGAATAATAATTATTATATATTTCTATTCTGATTCATATTTTAAAATTTAAAATAATTTTAATTAAAAAAACTAAAATAATTTCACTTACAAAATGAGTTATAATTTTTTATTTATATATTTATAATAATTATTATGTATTTACTAAAAAAATGATTGTTTTAATTTATATATTTATATAATAATTATAATAATTATTATATATTTATAAAAATTATTATATATTTATATATTTATATATTTATATAATAATTATTATATATTAATTATAAATATATTTATATATTTATATAATAATTATAAAAATTAAAAAAATGAGTGTTTTAATTTATAATAATTATTATATATTTATATATTTATATGTTAATTATTATATACTTATATATTATATATTTATATATTTCACTTACAAAATTAATAATTATTATTATATATTTATATATTTCTATTCTGATTCATAATTAAAAATGAGTTATAATTTTTTATTTAGTTTAAAAAAATTAAAAAAGATTTTGTTTTAATTTTATTTAATGAATAAATTTTATATTTAATTCTATATAATTCAAAATTTACTTATGGAATTAAAATGTTTTTGATTTATATAAGTTAAAAATAATTTTTAACTTTAAAATTGTTTAGGAAATTTTGATTCACCTTGATTTTATTGATTCACCTTCATTTTATTCACCTTGATTTTATACCTATTTAATTGTATTGATTCACATTGATTTTAATTTTTTAATAATTATTGAATTCTTTCCGAAATGTATATCCAAAACATTCCAAGACCAATTTGGTCTTGGAATATTTCGGATATGCATCTCCGAAGACACTCCCTCCCAAAAAAAAAGTGTTTTCGGAAATGCTTATCCGAAAACTCAAAAAGGCGTGTTTTCGGAAATGCATCTCCGAAAATCCAAAAGGGGGTGTTTTCGAAAATGCATCTCCGAAAACACATTTTTTCGTGTTTTCGGAAGTGTATTTCCGAAATAAGACAAATTTTAAAAAAAAAAAAAAACGTTTCGGAAATGCATTTCCGAAGTGAGGGTATTTTGGGTTTTTCACTAGAGGTGACCAAGAAAAGAGGAAGGTAGATAAAAAAATTTCCTAAATTTTTTGATCAAATAATAAATATGTGACTACTTCAAAATTTCAAATCCTCCAAAGTCTAAAGACACCCTTAAACCAAAAAAAAAAAACAATATCCCAAAACATAAAGTCAGAACTCCCTAGTCCTCACCATGAGCCCATGACCCTGTTTCTACCCTATCTCTCCACCTAATCAAAACTTAAAGAGGTGATTGCAATTATTACTATTTAAAAAAAACAAACACAAAAAACCCATTACCATAATCAAAACTGTTTAAACGACAAATTGTTGCCTATCTTTTCATAAACACAACCAAAATAATGATTACACAACACATTATTAATTCGTTAGTACTACTAATGTTGTTTTATAGGAATAGAAAGAAAAGAATGTTGTGACGATGTTGATTAGGCAGAACAGAACACAAGAACATTATGTGGGTCCCACACCAATAGTTGTCTTGTCCGCGCGTGCTCCCCATTCACTCACGTGCGAATGGCATTTCTCTATGCTATGTTGCGTTGTTGTTGTTGTTTATATAAACCCAAAGGGCATTTTCAAAGTGTTGTAGATATAGTGCTAGTAGTGAAGCAACAAAGAACAAACCAAACAAAATAGCATTTCAATTTCAACTAGTGTTCACTTAGTTACATCATTCATTTTCACTTTTCATATATAATAACATAGTGTGTGTGAGTGTGAGTGTGAGTGTGAGTGTGAGTACAAACTATAGATAGCTCTAATGGAGACACATGGTGAAATAAGGGTATCAAAGTTCAAGAGGGTTTGTGTCTTTTGTGGGAGTAGTCCTGGCAAGAAAACTAGTTATCATGATGCTGCCATTCAACTTGGAAATGAATTGGTATATTTCTTGTGCTCATAACATGTTTGTTATAAGTAACATGAGACTATGTTTTTTTTCTTTGATGTAAAAGATGCATTTTTTTTATATGTGATTGTGGATGGTTCTTGAAGGTGTCAAGAAATATTGATCTAGTTTATGGAGGAGGAAGCATTGGACTAATGGGTTTGGTTTCACAAGCTGTTCATGATGGTGGTAGACATGTCATAGGGTATGTGTATATATCAGTATCAACTTTTTGTTTTCTTTTCATCAAAGTTTTCATTTTTATGAAATAATAAATCTTTTGTGCTTATTATGTTAGTCTCTTTCTTAATTGACACTGTTTGTTTGTCATGCTGTTGTTGTCTCTTGCAGAGTTATTCCCAAGACACTCATGCCTAGAGAGGTACTGTGTGTGAGAAAAGCTTATAGTCTTTTTTTCTTTTTATTAATATAGTAGCACTAGTTTTTTTTTTATTTTAGTTTTTTCTTTATCATTCAAAAGGGTCAAACTTTAATTTTCTTCTTCTTTTATCACTCTTTTTCCATTGATACTATATTCTATATCCTGGTTCTTATCTTGTTAATTTCACAGTTTTGTTGTTGAAGTTAGTTTCTTTTGACTAGAAAAAGCACAAGATATAGAAAAAGAAAAAAGGGTAAAAGTGAAAAAAAAAATCAATAAATGGATCTTTTACTCTTTTGTTTTACTTCAGTGGCTTGTACTGTGGTAGAATTTTTCTTATCTATTGTTTGGCTTTGTTATCTGTTGAGTCACTTTTTGAATTTTTGTTCTTATTTAATGTTTTTCATTTTTCTTGTCCTTTTGCAGCTAACTGGTGAAACGGTGGGAGAAGTAAAGGCTGTAGCAGATATGCATCAAAGAAAGGCTGAGATGGCTAAGCACTCAGATGCTTTTATTGCCTTACCAGGTTAGTCTGAGCTAAGGTTTTAAATAACAGTCGCAGTCGCGATGCCGTCATCTAAAGGCTTTTACGATTTCAGTCGGTACAGAAAAACAGTGTGAACTAATCACAATTTGTTCTTTATCATAAAAACGCTGAATAATGATATCACGATCAATACCTTCCAATATCGTTTTGTCGCAGTCGTTTTTGCAGTAAAAAACTTGTTTTGAGCTAACAATAGTATATACTTTGGTTGCATTAGAAAAAGTAGTAAAAAATTACATCAAATGGATTCTAGCTTTTTGTAGCTTTATCATGTAGCATTGACCATATCTCAGTCTTTAATGCTTTCTGTAATAAACCAATTAATTTTTTTTCTGTCTTTTTGAACCCTTTTGACTTAAAACATTACCTAAAGGTTTACCACGCCATTGGTAAAAGATAATGAGGACTAGTTAGTGCTTTCTTTTAAGGAAACTCAAATCAAAGGGATGGACCGTTGGTAAAGGCTCGGATCATGAGAGTGTGCTCCTTTCAAGGTCTCAAGTTTGAATTCCGCTAGGCGCTAACAATTCATGTGTAGGGCCAGTCCGGACAGAGCTTTGCTCTGGTTTTAAACGGGTCCCTGCAAGTGGATAGTAGGATTTGTTTCCTTAAATTAGTCGATCGCAAGGCCGGATAAAAATAGTCAAATAAATAGGAGACTGTGACTTCATAAAATATCCAAAATGCTATGATGAATAGAGAGTGACCCTTCAAAACCTGACTTTGCCTGAGACACTTTGACATATTTGGCTAAAATTTTGAACTGCATTGACTCAGAACAACTATGATTCAGTGGTTGAAGTACCATTTTAGCATCTATTTTCCTTGGAATCATGACGTTTTTGTACCAAACTCACTTATGGCATTGATAGAGAAAGTAAGGAAGTAAAGTAAAGCAAAAGAATAACTGTCACACACACAATAAAATATTTCAAATGGCACCTGTACATGTACCTGTGATGGAATAATGCTTCTTTTTGAAGACTTTTATTGAATTCTGGTAGTAGTTATCATTCTGAAATGCTGAAAAATAGTGACTCATTCAGAAGGCATGCCACACAAAGACAAAAGTTGTCAATCACTCTTTCTTGGGATCCCTTACAATGGTATTCAATCTCAGTCATTGATTCTAGATCAGATGGCTTAAATTACTATTCACGGTACAAAACGGTATCGATCATCGATTTAGATCAAACGGCCGAGATCAGATTACAAATACATGCATCTCTGCATATAGTAGTCTATCCCTAAATTACTCTTATCCTATGTTATTTTTTGTATTAAATTATTAAAATACTTTGCAAATTATATGCAGGTGGTTATGGAACACTAGAGGAGCTTCTTGAAGTCATAACCTGGGCTCAACTCGGGATTCACGACAAACCGGTAATTCACTTGTAACATTTTGTTAAGGAACATATAGATTTAACTTTTACTGAGAAAAAAACTGGATTTAACATTTCACAACAACTTGCAGGTGGGATTAGTAAATGTCGACGGATACTTTAATTCGTTACTGTCATTCATTGACAAAGCTGTGGAAGAGGGATTTATAAGTCCGAATGCACGCCATATAATTGTATCAGCATCTACATCAAAAGAGTTAGTGAAGAAATTGGAGGTAGTTAAATTTCATAGGCTCATAGATAAAACCAAAGTGTTTGCATATGCAATCGCGTTTCCTTCTGCAGAATTAAGCAGAAAATGATATTTCTGTTTTTGTTTTTGATTCATAACAGGAATATGTCCCTTGTCACGAAGGCGTTGCGTCCAAGTTGAGCTGGCAGATGGAACAACAGCTAGCTTATCCTGAAGAGTATAACATCTCGAGGTAGTAGCTGAATGTTTAGTTTACTTGATGTGCAAGGAAGATGAGACTAGATAGAATTTTGGAGGTAGCTGAGTATAACAACATCTCAAGAAGCTATAGTGGAATATCCCTATTCTGTTTTTCTTTTTTCCGCATGAAGTAATTTCTTTTGTAAAGTACTTGGATTGACCTGAAAAAAAAGTGAAATTACTTTCTACCCTTCTTTTGAAAACTGATTTCCCTTCAAGTTGTAACTACTAGGGGCTTATGAACTTATTAGTCAATGACAACTAGTTTAACCCTTTTAACTAATTAATCTATTTCTTACTACGAATCATCGACACTTTAAAATAAACGCGCATCCAACGTCTAATACAAACACGAGATTGTCATGTAGCAGTGACTAATAATTACCCAGAAGAATTGACACTTTAAACTCGCATCCAGTGTCCAATACCAACACGAGATCGACACATAGCATTGACTAATAATTACCGATATTCTATCTTTTTGTCTATATACTTCTAGTGCTATTATACTGAGCAAAGTAACAAACACAACCACTCAATCAGATCAAAAGATAAACAAAGAGCACTGTACAAGGCCACTCAATCAAATCAAAAGATATACAAAGAGCACAATACAAGATGATGGGGGCAATGAACAGACTGGGAAATTCTTTAGATATGCAATAGACATGTTAATGACTTGCCTTGAAGTAGTTGACTTTTGAGGGATTCAAATTTTCTACGATCTGTTTAAAATCTATTTAAAATGGTGTCATTGACGATAGACTGTTAGATCAAAATTCTTTTTTGATCTAACTGTCTACTGTCAGCTGCACTATAAAATCGACCGAAAATAACTCAATTTGATTTTCATAAGGTAAATATCTCATACAAGAATCAATCAAACCAACAAGCAGTATGGTTTATTGAAAGTGAAATGTCATGTAGAAATTGCATTAAGCAGTACCTATGTGACCTTACCATTCTTTTTAACTGAATCAAGTGCCAATCATAGCATATATTCACCTAACATATTGTTCCAAAATACATATGGGGGTGGGGGGCAAACTTTCAGTTTATAGGCTCTTTTGTGTCCAATATTGCCATGTGTTAGAAAGGGACACATGGGATTAAAGCTACAAGTTAATGGATCATGTGTCACATGAATCTGAGGACAATAAAATAGACACAGTTGGTCCCGGTATCATCTATCAAATGCTTGTGGTTGAAAGAAAACCTTGTGATTCTCATGGAGAAAATAGAAAGAGAAGTGCTAGAAATGGTAGGGGTAGCATGACAGAAAATTTGGTCCTGAAATTTAAAAAGTTTCTTAATACTATCTGAAAATAAAATCATCCATCTTATTAGTCTAATTAGAATTATATGATGGGAGCATTTTGATTTTATGATATTTTATTAAAAGAAATCATTACCCAGACATCTTCTATTTCATAGCTAAATTGGTGATTCACACAATAAAGTACCCTTCTATAATTTTGGCCTCTTAACATAACATGTTTGATTGACTCAAGAAGATAGGGTAAGCATGAAGTTGCTTTCTCAATAAATGTCTTGTGTTCAGTAGGAAAACCGGAAATAATAGGATAAAGGGAAATGAGTTTTGATGGAGTTATGATGAGTGCTTAAGATATGGTGGAGCAAAGTGGATTTGTTAGGTTAGCATTCTAAGACGTAAGTCAGTGAGTAATGGAGGGGAAGTGATAATGCGAATAAAAGTGAAATCATACATGTGCGCAGTGGAATGTATATATGAAAGACGGTTAGAACAGTTCTGTATTTCCGACGAGAGATGCGGAGAATAGTTTGATCAAATATGATATTGGGTGATCCTTTGCCATAAGGAATTAAGTGTTGGACTCCCTACATGGTTGTACCTGATCCTTAGCTATTTTTTGGATGTGTCTTTTGGGTTGGACCCTCTTGTAATTGGACTTTTCGCCTTTTGATCATTTGGTCGGCTCAAAACATCTTGTGGTCGGCTCGAAACATCTTGTAAATTAAAAAAATGTAGTTTTGGCAAATGACTAGAGCATAAATAGTTTAATGTAGATTGTGCAGTGGTAGTTTTGGCATACATTCACATTTTGAACCACTAAACTTTAGAGCAACTTTTGGACAATTTCTATAACACATAGTTTATGTATTTGAGCTTACTTTTTCTTCCTCTTGGACAATTTCTATAAAACATAGTTTATGTATTTGAGCTTACTTTTTCTTCCTCTTAAGTTAAAAGATACAACAACAACAACTAAATATTGTCTCATTAAATGAGATCGGCTACATGGATTAATTTTCGTCATAATATTTTATCTAGAGTCATGCTTTTATCTAAATTGTTAATCTCAAGATCTTTCTTAATAACTTTTCTTATAGTCTTTCTAGGTCTTCCTCTTCCTCTATTTGTTTGACTTATCTCCATCTGATTTAGTCTCCTTACCACAGAATCTACAGGTCTTCTGATTTCATGCCCAAACCACCTTAGTCTATTTTCCCCCATATTATCTACTATAGGTGTTACCCCAACACTCTTTAATATACTTTATTCTCGTGTTGATTATTAAGTGCCCAACATTATGTCATGTACAACATCGCAGATCTTATCGGAGTCCGATAAAATTTTCCCTTCAGCTTTAGAGGTACCTTTGCGTCACACAGAACTCCTGAAGTCCTCCTCCATTTCACCCAGCTTAAATGTGATGGTTTACATCCCCTTATATTTCTCCATTATTTTGTAATACAGACTCGAGATATTTAAACCGCGTGACTTGAGGGATAATATGGTCTCTAACTTTCACTTCTAGGTTAGAAACACTTCTTTTTTGTTGAACTTACATTTCATATACTTCATTTTACTTCTAATATGGAGAAAACTATGTGTTTTTAAAGCTCGTCTCCAAGTCTCCAACTTCTCGCTTAGATCCTCCTTCGATTCTCCAAGTAGGACTATATCATCTACAAAAAGCATGCATCTCAGTGCTAGCTCTTGGATGTGTTCCGTGAGCACATCCAAAATTAAGATAAAAAAGGTAAGGTTTAAGGTTGAACCTTCATGTAAACCTATTGTAATGAGGAAATTCAACATACTCACATCAAAATTCAAAATTATAGCATAACTAAAGGAAATTAAAAGTCCAACATCAACTCAAAACAAATACGTCCCATTCCCCGATATTGCCGAATTAGAGTAATGTCCATCTAAAAGCGTAAATAGATAAATAAGAAAGAAAGTTGCAAGGTCATCTTCCAACTCCCAAGCAATTACTCATGTCAAGTATTTGTACAATATTTCACAAATCCAAGTAAAACAAACAAGAAAGGGGGTGAGAATACTCCTTACAAATATTAATGGTGAAACTTAACATCAGAATAATAAACGAAATAGTAACATTTATATTATTATCAAAAAACACAGTCACAATTCGAATTACAATGCAAATGTAATGCAACAACTACTCCTCCAAAAATGTATGTGGTACCAGGTTATTGGGATCAAAGGTGTGTGTTACTGATTTTCATTGTCTCTGGTTCCTCTCTGAACCATGTCTCTCTCAGGACATGAGACTATCACGGTTCCTCTCTGAACCTCACATCAATGGACTGAACTCCTACCTAACTCCATTCTACATGGAACGCATGATCATAACATCATAAGCTCAAAACAATCATATAGTCATCAACATCGAATCTCAACATATTTTATACTCAAAAATAGGTTTCACTCTTGAACCATAAATCGCCAATAACAGGCCTCACTATAATCCCATCAGACTACTAATCTCAAAAAATATATTTTATTTCAATACTTATATTGCAACTCAAATTGAGTAAGGAAACATTATTACTCAACAACTCTACGATTAACCAAAAACTCAAAACATCTCAACAAGTTATTATATTATTTATAACTCACCAACAACTCTAAAATACTCAAAACTACTCTACTGACAACTCTTACGAGTGATAACTCTACTAATCCTAAGGGCTGACAATTTAACTTAAATTAATCTTAATGGACCCAAAAGTAACAAAAATGGCCACTTATGTCAAAAATTGCTCAAAAATCAGCAAAAAACTCCTCGAACTCAAAACATCTGAAAAATAACTCGACTTGCCCGAACACGCAGTCGAGCCCAAATTGTCGATGTTGACTCGAGACCGCGCGGCAGCCTCTTAGCGCAACTGCGCTGGCGCGCTACCATTGCAGCCCATCGTCAGACACCCCCCCCGTCAAAATTTTGATTTTCAATTTCTTTTAAAAAAAAAATTATTTCTAGAAAAATTTAGTTTTCTGACAATTTTGGCAAAAAATCGAAAAATTACAGATCGCACAGTTTTCAGTAATTTAGGAAAATTGTCTAAAATCACATAATGAACAAAATTTTGGAACAGACCAAAAACGCAGATTTCACAGAAAATACAGACAGGGAAAACATGTTCCCGAAAACATGTTCCCAAATTATCCTAATTTTATCAACTACCCATGATAATCATCATTTTGCATCACAAACATCACATGACAATCATATGGCATCACATCTCATATCAGCATATCTGATAGCAATATATCACAGTAAGGAAATTACATATATATATATATATATATATATATATATATATATATATATATATATATATATATATATATATATATATATATATATATATATATATATATATATATATATATATATATATATATATATATATATAATATTATCAATAATAAACCATTTCGTAGTAAAATGGAATTTTTCTCTAATCTCATTTGTCAGAACAACAACACAAAATAACAAATATATTTATCGATTGAGGCCAATGGAGTTTTTCCCAAACACTATTTAGCCAAACATAATACATAATTACATAAATCACAGAAAACACATATGACGCTAATGGGAGGGTAAGGACCCCTCACCATCCTGACAGCCTAATTATCACCTATATGTAAAGTAATCTCCTTACCCTGATGTTAGAATTTATATTACCCTAAAATATCCCAATTGGTCTTCACACCCCTCACTCACACCCACTTCAATGTTGATTATGGTCTAACGGTAAAATCTAAATATTTATTTTATTCTATAAAATTATAATTTTTTAATTAATTGTAACACTTATATTTTATTAAAATAAACATTTCATTTAAATAAATATTTAATAAAAATCTATGATGATAGGATTTACTTACTAAATAATTAGATTTATTTAGTTATCTCTAATAAATGCTATTTTATTTTTTTCGCTCTCAAACTTAATATTTTCAATAATTATTAAATTATTAAAATATCCTTAAATTCCCCAAAATACCAAAATAGCTCAAATAATCTAGAATAATTTAAATAAATCAAACATTACACAAACAAACACTCTAATAATTAAAACATAAATATTAATTTGAAATTCACGATGTTACAGTCTTCACTAGTTAATGATGAATGAACAACATTTAGTCCTTCTAATATATATTAATCACATATTTTAGACCCTTTAACAATGATCAACTCATCATGTAAAATCTTCAGCACCCCACGTTCAACTCTAGTGCAATAGCCTAGATCACCAAACATGCTTATGGACAACAAATTTCGCTTGATTTCTGGAACATACCTCACATTGTCAAGAAGAAACTCACGATCATCGAACATTTTAAGTTTAACTATATCAATACCATGAATCTTGCGAGCATTATTATCACCAAGGCGAACTACTCCACCTTGCTCCATCTTCAAAGTCTCAAAGTATTCTATTCTTTGACACATGTGATAAGAACAGCATGAGTCTATGACCCAACTATCTTTAGTATCCAAACTCGATACCACTAGTGCGCCAGCACTCTCATAACCATTCCCATCAAAGACAAATATAACTTGAACAAAACCATTATTGTCCTTTCTCTCATGAAAATTCCTCTTGAAATGACCAGTTTTCTAATAATTAAAATATTTTAGCTTTGATTTGTCAAACCTCATTGATTTGGACATCCATTTACACTCACTTCCTCATATTGAGCCACTCAAGCGTTCACCACTATTATCAGTCTTCAAATCTTCCGCCTTTGAAAATTCTTTGGATTTCACCGCTGTATGAACTTCATCCATAGTAATAATACTTTCCTTACCATAAAAAAGTGCATCCTTAAAGTTCTCAAAGGATGTGGTAAATGAGTTCAACAAAAGTAGAGTCTTGTCCTCATCATCAATCTTCTCTTCAATATTCTCAAGATCATCAATAGTCTTATGAATTTCTGTCAACTTCTCCACTATGGATTTGTTCTCCACCATTCTAAATGAATAGAGTTTTTGTTTCAAACACAATTTCTGATCCAAAGACTTGGTCATATACAATTATTCAAGTTTTGACCACATCGCAACTGCAGTTTGCTCCATGGCGGCTTCTCTTAGAACTTTATCCCCGAGGCACAAGATATCGACACTCCTTGACTTATCCACCATCTCGATCTTCTCTGATTTACTAAGGCGTGCAGACATCGATGTATCACCCTTAAAAGCTTCAATACTCTTCTCTTGAGTTAAAATTTCTTGCATCTTCACTTTCCATAACCTAAAATCGTTGTCTCTAGAAAATTTTGCGATCTCCCATTTAGCCGTGATATTCACTTGTAAACAATACTCCTTTCGCCCACGGTGGACACCACTTGTTGTGAAAATGATAAATTTCAATTCAAATCAAGTAATTTGATATTGAGGGCAAAGAACAGTAGCAATCAAATTAATGGCCTTCAGCAATAACCACTAGGCAGAAAATATAACAGAAGAAAATATGGTGAGAAAGGCGAAAGGTTTGTTTACTCAGTTCAATCAAAAGATTTACATTTAGGAGAGAGAGCAGCTCTCTAATCCAGTATACTCAGAAAATTGCTACAAGATATTACAAATGAGTTACAGAAAAATAGACTTCAAAGTTCTCAAGAACAAACCCCTATTTTCTATCCAAGTGTTTTCCAATCTTAGAAGTATTACACAAACTTAGGGTATTTATAAGTATTTCTCAATACCCTTAAATAACTCCAAAGGTTTCTTAAAACAAAACTTATTCATTGTTAAAATGAAATATTATAAATATTTTTTTATGTTAATATAGACTATTTCTAAATTAATATATATTAAATATTCTGACATTAAATAAACGGAACCGGCCAAATTCGATATCCGCGAATCGTTTGAATTGAACATTCTTGATGCTTTTCGACTTTCTGAATTTTGACAATCTCAAAACATGTTTTCTTTCTCTTAGCCACTTAAGATTTTAAGGCTTACTTTAACGTAACAAGAATAAATTGGTTCTAAATGTATGACTTATGAAAATATAATGAGAATTTGTTTATACACTTGTAGGGATGAAAAAAATCCTAAAAACCTAAAAATGCCCTTCGAAGATGCATCTCCGAACGCACCACAAAAGTGGTTGTTTCAGAGATGTATGTCCGAAAACACCTTTAATGCGTGAGAAATGTGTTTCGGATATGCATCTCCAAAATCCTGGACAGTGATTTTTTTTAATCATCAAAATTTTGATACATAATTAGTTTAAACGATAATAAAAACACAACCAGAAAATGATAAGAAATAAAAAATGATAATAAACACAATATATTGTTCTGAAATAAAAAAAATAATACATAAATTATTCATAAATTGTTCTGGAATTAAAAAAGGCATAGCCTACTGCATATGCCTAATCCTGACCCCATGGACCCTCCTCTGCCTCCTGTATCCCACTCAATGTCTCCCTAACCATCCTCTCTACGATGTCCACTGTCTCAAGACCGCCCCTCTCAATGATCCCTAAGTCAAACCCTTATGTTCAATCAACTGTATCTGCTGACAGACCGACAAGAGATCAGTGGCGGGGTTATTCTAGGCCTACTGGTTCTCCAAGATCTCCTCATGAGTTGACCTAAGTGGGCATCCATGAGCATCTGGTATCATGATAGGGTGTGACACTGTGTAGAACCACGTCACATATTCCTCTACACAATGTCAAATGTTGGATGCATGCATCATTTGATACTCCTCTGGAACCATATGATGCTTCCAATCCTCAAAGATGTCATCGAGATCCCGACGGATAATAGTGTCGGTAGCAGCCTGAAATGGAGATCTGTGAATGGTCTGCACATAGCCAAATTGCCACATGCATCACTTCAGCAGATACTTGACCATAGTGTCGGTCCCACATGCCAGCCACCATAGTACAATGAGATGGAGTCAAATGGGATAATCTCCATCTGATCCTCGAACGGCGTCCATTGGATGTCATCATGAACAATCCGATCAAGATACACCCAGAATGGCAGCATAGAATGATTTCCTCTTGGGGGGGATATACATGGAAGCCCTCGACATCTCCTCCCTATACTCCAGATCAAGGACTAAACCATGAATGCAGTGGAAGTGAGAAATATCCATCCCTAAAAAAAAAGAATAAGAGTCATGTAAGAACAAATTATTAATAGTAAATTAAATGTAATACTTTGAATGAAAGGTATTGTCAGCAGTGTAGCAGAGCCTGTCAGTTGTCTGGTCCTCTAATTAGAGGCTTCATTCAGCTTTTGGTATAGGTATACGAAACAGTCGGCCCCCAGTTCCACTCCCTCATTGTATCCAAATTCATGAAGTACTGGAGGTATGATATATCCTCGTAGTTTTCACTTTTGTCCATAAAAAGGGACGTGTCAACCAAGAACATTAAATAACACCTCAAAGCATACTAATGGTGATACTGAACAAAGAAGTCATTGCCCTCAGTCTCGGAATAAGTTTCTGTAACAAGGTGTTCGTGATAAAGGTCCTTCAGAAATGAGAACTTGGCATGAGCCCCATTAGTCAAGGAACACGGCTTAGATGCCTTTTCCGCTTGAGCTCCCAAATAGTCAACCATTCATTCAGTGGCAACATCACGAGTCATCAGGGAGTGGTTAAGTAACCTCCCTCTGATATGAAGGTGTAGCAGGAAGGCGACGTCATCATGTGTGATCGTCATCTCTCCAACAGGAAAGTGGAAAGATGACGTCTCCTTGTGCCATCTCTCAACAAATACCCCCTGCATGTCGTGGTTGATAGTGTTGTAGCCGGAACAACAAAGTTCGGTAAGTCCGGAGCCAAAAATGGCCTCCCTGAACCAATCTGCATCAGGATGATACAGATCAAATATTTTTCGTGCGTGGTTCACGAACTTTAGTGCCAGTCGTTCCTGTAAACATATATATTAATATCAATTTTAACATATTTCTGCGTAAATCATTTAAAATGAAAAGTGTAATAAAAAATATACATGTCTAGTGGAAACATGTCGAACAACATGATCAGAGTAATAGATCAAGAGGGAGATGTCAGAGGACCCTCATGGATACACCGGGTTAACCTGCATGGATTCTGGAACATGAACCTCCTTAGGTTCCCCTTCATTATTCCTAGATGACGACACATGTGACAGGCGACTCTTCGAAGCAGAAGTGGGTGTTCCCTCAACTTTCTCTTACGGTACCGACCGTCTCCTCGAACCCTCGTAGACTGCTCAGCTCTCTCACGTCGAGCGGAAGCAGTTTGACTTGGACTGCCGAGTCTCATTTTGTTCGGGATCTCAGCCATTTTTCTTGAAAAAAATAATCAGTACTCAAAGGGAAGGAACTAGAAAAAATTTGAAAATATTAAAAAAATAACAACTCAGGCATAATTTCGAAAGTGCATATTCAAAATTACTCAGAGGTGTTTTCGGTTATGCACTTCAGAAAACACATGTGACTCTCATTTTTGAACATTCAGCCTAAATCTCTCAAAGATGCAATTTTTACACCAAAACAACCACATTTTACAAGCTATACCTCAACCTATTTAATTTAAATGATTCTAAACAACTTATTATACACATACAAAATAGAACAAAGAATTCGGAGAAACTTACTCAAATTTGGAGATTTGAGAGATGTTGAAATGTGTTGAAATAAGGAGTTGAACTGAGTTGCAAATGAGTGAAAATGAGTAGAAATTAGTTTAAATGAGTTTTGATTGGGGTTTTAGGGTATCTGGGTTTGAAACAAAACAGAATGAGAGGTTTCTCTCGTTAGTTTGTTGTATTTACCCTAATTTGGAGATACATCTCTGAAAAGTCCCAAAATTTTTAAAAAAATAGGTTTATTCGGAGATGCATCTCCGAAACACCCCAAATTTTAACAAAAAAGATGTTTCGCAGATGCATCTCCAAAAACTCCCCTAATAAAATGAAATGTGGTGCATTCATAAGTACATTTCCGAATTCAGGAATTCAAACACAAATTTTACCCTTAAAAAACGTAAGAGATGTATAAAAAAAATCTCAAATATAATATAATACTTTGAATATATCTTGTATTTCCAAACACTTTTTAAAGTCATATCAGTGTTTTATTACATAAAACTCTCAAAAAGAGTGGTCAAATGGTTTATTCATGAAAATTTTCACTTCATACCTATGTCATTTCCAATAATTCCATCCTTGATACTTGACCCGAGCCTAAAATTAATAAAAGTTCATCATAGTTACAAAGTATTACTATAACTAATTAAACTAATAACCAGAACACATGGTTCACTAGTAATGATCCTAATTAACACACATTAACAACACTAATCATTAATAAACCTTCTCCATACAAACAAGTTTTCATTCCTTAATTTTCTTTAATCACCATCTTCATTAAAATCTGGTTCAAGAGGCTTCCTTAATGCACCAAGAAGATCAAGTTCAGACCCATATCTCATACTCCTACCTTTCCTTAAACTACCTACAAGTTTTCCAGAATACATTGAATAACTTGATCCCATTGGAGCCTGCAAAGGTGCAGAAAAATACTGAGAATCATCATGTCCATAACATTTCACATTTGCCATCATCATAAGATTCTCCTTTTCCTTAACCTCATTCATCTCTTTCATTCTTTTATACCGAAACCAAGCCGCTTGTATAAAACATGCAGCCCATGTCCGCCACTGATGTGAATAGAATCTAAAGGTTTGTCTCAGTTGTTTGCTATGTAACCGACGGAATTGCGCTGCTACGAATTTTAAATCCTCGGCAATGAGTGCAAAAGCTTCAACTTCGGTTATGGCTTTCACCGTTCGAGTTGATGAAGGAAGTACGACGGTCGGACGAGGGTCTAGGGCCCATGGTAAAAGCTCTTCGCCACAGAAGTCGCCCGAGCCTATTCTGCAGGTGTTGAAGAAACCAGTTCTGCCACCGTTGGTTGTGCAAGAATCTAGACGCCCTCGAACGATGAAGAGCATTTCGTTGACAGGGTCGCATTCGCGAACTATGCAAGTTCCGGGACTGCATAGAGTTGGTTTCAGCCTTTCACATATTGCATCTAACATTCTGTCATCCATCTGATCAAATAGTGGCACCTGCGGAAATTGTGTCCTATAAATACTTCATTCTTATTTTGTTTTCTTGTTTCCCAAGCAACATATTAATATGATAACAGTTAAAACCCTATTTGTATCATAGATGAAAAAAAAATTACTTACTTGTCTAACTAGATTGAGGCAAAGGTGGCGTTTAATATCACGTCGTAGATCAACGGGAAGGTCTCTAAGAATAGCTTCTTCGTCGACACCACGAGTAGCAACCCATCTGAATTGGTCATGTCGTCGAACATTTTGCTTCAGGTAACGAGGGAGCTGCCTGTGATGCATCCATCTTTCTGTATCTGTCCTTCTTATTCTCCACTCCTCCAGCCGTATAGTGGTCGATTGAAGGTATGTCTATTAATCAGAAAATAAATTAAGGACACGTTTGGATTGAGTTACTTAAGTTTATGAAAATCGTTCATGACATGCCCATAAGTTGTTTTATTTTCATAAACTCTTCAGCATAGCTAAGACTTACTTGCATATTGCCTATGAGCAGTGCAAAAAGCACCAATCCAAGAATTGCAACAATCACAGCAAAATTTATCTCTGGAACATGTGTACTTGTTAAGAGATTCTGTCCTGCAGAGCTGCAAATTTAGCATAAAATCCGTTAGAATCAATGATCGACAAAATTTTCTATTTTATGAACTATCAAATTTTGATATCCGAAATTTGAGTTACCTTAGATTTCTTAATCCCCACCAAAGACAGTAATAGTATTTGTTTAAGAATTTTGAGCTTGTTATCTCCAAAGTCAAAGCATCGGCAAAAATTCCAAATTGAAAGAAGGCGCTGTTATCATCACATAGACCCGAGACATTGCTTGATCTAAGCCAAGAATTCCTATTCGGATCACCAAGGCTTCGACAATCAAGATAATGATACCGACAATGTGAAAATTCAAGTGTACAAGCTTTCTTCCAGCATTCATCTTGTCTTTCGATTGATAACAGATACCATGTAGATCCTAAAACCTTTTTGAAATAAAGAAAAGGTTAAGAAATCAATCAAAACAAAAGCAACAAAGTGCTTATAGCATAAGTGCTTAACATGTATGTAACTTACATGACTAGCAAGCATATAGAGTGTCAAATTATAAGCTGCACCAGCCCAAGCTTTCTCCATCATTACTCCATTCGCCTTGACAATTACGGATGATAGAGGATAAATAAGATACAACCTCAATAAGTACTGGAAAATGGACACGAGACGCAATATATGCCTCGATGCAATCATTTCCGAACCCCTCAGATTTGGAATTACAGCCCAAATCAATACCTAACATCATATATAAATTATCAAATAGTTAGCCAACTTCACAAACTACAAATTTTAGTCGATTCTTTGAAAAGTGTAGGCTTTTGGAGGATGAAATATACCTGAGGAAGCGGTAGTGCAGCAACAAGATCGAACCAAAAGTCTCTACTGAGATAATTCGATGCAATCTTCGAGGAATCAATAATTAGTTCTCCTCTACCAGAGACACGAGACGAAGGAGCAATATAAGCGGTTTGAAACTTAACATAAATCTGAACAATGTAAAACGCATCAACCAATGACCTTATTATGGTAAGTGAAACTTCAAGACCAAGTGACATATCAATGCACTTTTCTTTCTTAGCAACAGGTAAGTAAAAGAAAAGTGGATCCACGAACAACGATATCAAACACGCTGCTAAGAATATTTTGTTCCATAAATTCACTCTAGGCCCTCTAGGATCTAATATTAAAATCTCTTCTGCATCATAATCCTCAGAAAACACTCTTGAAAGTTCTTTTACATTTGATGATGACTTGTTTTTCGCATCCCTTACATGCTTGTGCTGATTACTCATCTCATACGTCGTGGTCATTTCCATTTGATTTTCTTCGACTTCCTTTAACTTCTCTTTTTCAAGATCATCATGAAACCTAAGAAATGAAAAACAAAAGGTAAATTTATTCTATCGAACAAATTTTAGTAGCAGATATCGAACTCTAGACCTCCTACATAGAACTCATTTGATGTCCTAACTCAAACCATTGGACTAATGCTTCGGAGATTAGAAATAATGAAAGGAAATGAAGTTGAAAATAATCATATAGTATAATCGAAACGTAATAACTATATAAGTCACATTAATTACAACATTAAAGGGAAGAAGATTATGCAAACCTTACTGATCTTGATTTAACAGAAACCATTGCTCTATAGATTAAGTTTTACCCTGCAAGAAAACTTATATACAAGTGTAAAAAAACACTATTTGGAAAAGATTTGATTAAAGAGCTCAACCACAAAATCTCAAAGCTAATTTTCCATTACCATTGTTTAGGCAGGAATCATGTGACTGAAAAGTAGGACAAGTAAAGTAAACCATAGGTGCAATAGTCTTTTTGGTAAGACATGTGAATTTGATACTGCATTCAAAGTCATAGTTCCTTGGACTTCATGATGAATTTGATGTATGGACATAATATTTTTCTGAAATAAAAAAGATGAGAGAATATGAAATGAAGTGGACATAATGTAGGATTAGGAAAATTGAGCTGTAAAAGTTAATCTCAGTAAAAAGAAACAGAAGGTACTTTTTCAGCCCAACATGTGTAGAAGTTCTTCTCTCGTTTAATGCTAAACTCTTATGAGCCTAAAAGTTAATCTAAACTGATAGGATTTGTGACTATGTGAGAAAGCTGAATGCCAAGTCTGAAGACAGGTAAGGAAGAATAACAGGAACCTAAAGATTTTGTGTGTGTTTTAAATTCAATATCCTTTAAATATCAAGGAAGAAAAATCTATACATAAAAGCCTTGCTAAAGGAAAAGAAAGAAAAAAAAGATTTAGATAAGTAAAATGTATTAATGTAGAAAGAAAAAATTTGGTCCGACTAAAGGATATAGAGGATAGGTGCCAGATGTATATTTCATGGGACTCTAACAGATTCGACATTAGAGAAGATGATCGAAATTATAATTGTTATCTTCGAATTCAAAAATAAGAGGTAAAATAAACATTGAAAGGGATGAGTAATACTAAGGCGGTTGGACCCGATAACATAAACTTTAAAAATTCTAGGAGAGAGACATTGAGTAGCTCATCAAACTTTTTAACAAAATTATAAGGTCAAAGAAAATGTCTGATGAATGGAGAATAAGCATTTTAGTTCCAATCTATATCAACATGGGAATAGACAAAATTGTGCAAATTATTGGAGAATTAAACTTATGAGCTATACCATGAAATTATGGGCAAGAGTGATTGGCGGAAGACTAAGAAAAGAGACTCAAGTCACTGAGAATCAATTTGGTTTTATGTCTAGGAGTTCGATCATGGAAGCAACTATCTAAAGCAATATGTGAAGGAGCAGGATCGAATGGACCAACAAGATTTAGACTTAAATTTCATTAATTTGGAGAATGTATATGATAGAGTGACTAGAAAGATTTTGTGGAAAGTTCTAGAAAAATTTCATATATTTGAGCTATTCAAGATATGTATAAGGGGTATCGACTAGTGTGCAGACATAAAGTGGAGAGCTAGACGATTTCCTCATTGCAATAGCTTGCATCAAGGCTCAAACCTAAACCCTAACTTTTTACTTTAATTTTGGGTGTACTTACAGAACAAAACCAAAAGTTAGCATTAAGATACATGTTTTTTGCATATGATATAGTTTTACGTGGAGTGACGAATGAGAATTTAAATGAGAGGTTGCAGGCAGAGAGGAGCTTTAGAAATGCATGGTTTTCGCTTATGCAAAAGTAAGACGAAGTATATGGAATGTAAGTTCAGGAAAAGGAGAAGTGTTTCCACCTTAGAGATAAAAGTTATAGATCATAGTATTCCACAAGTCACACGGTTTATATATCTTCAGTCCGTAATACAAAACGATGGAGAAATAGAACAAGGTGTAAGTCATTGAACTCAAATGGGGTGGCTGAAATAGAAAAGATGTCGCTCAAGTTGAAAGGAAAATTTTAACGAGACAAAATGTTGGACGAATAATAACCAAAATGAGTTAAAGTTAGTTTAGCATAGATAAGAATGTTGCGTTGAATGTGTGATAAGAATGGACATGATAAAATTAAAAATGATAAATTTGAAGATAGTATTAGGGAGCAACTACATTATAATCATGAAAAATAGACTTGGGCAATTCAAAGATTGAGAGAATTAGGTAACACAAGATATTTAGATTTTATAGTAAAGAGAACAGATCAGATTGAGAGAATTCAAAGAATTACATGTAAAGGAAGACTTAAAAAAATTTTAAAAATTATTAAAAAAATATATATTAATAATTTGTATGGCAAAAATTAATTCATGTAACCAAAGAAAAAGTAATATATGTTAAAAATATTATCATAACCCCTATCACTAAAAGTCTGACTAATAAATCAATTTTATTGTTACATTTAAAAGGCCTCTATTATTCTATATTATAAAAAACAAAGAATGTGATGTATAACAAAACATAGTACAAAATCCAGGCAGTATAACCGTGACTCGGGTGAGACAAAATTAAGGGTAAATATTCAGACTTATATCCAGAAAAAATGGAAAAGTTATAATCAATATCATAAGATTGAAGTCATAGCTGATCTTACATCACATTCACATAGCACAACTACTCCAAACCAAACATTTGTATGACTACAAGTGGCATCTATCTAAAGTAAATGGAGACGACCCCAGCCACACACAACACAAGACATGTTAGTCTCTAAATACTCAAATTACAGGCCATGGAAGCTTACTCATCATTATCGTAAAAGCAAATTGAAAATACCAAAATAGATAGATACCGTGTGATCGATAAATAACACCATATTTTTCACCAAACAAGCAAGCCATTGAATACATTTGTGGTTGACAATTATACAGGTGCAGGCACAATCGCAATAGTAAAAACCGGCATCCAGATTATCGTTGCAAAATTGAATTGAGGTATAACCATCGATCATCAAGCAATCTACTTTACTAATAAAGCAGTAACATACAGACTACAAAATCAGTTCAAAAGAAAAACTATTTAATTCTAGAGCATACATTCATGTTTCCAGAGAGTGTTATCTCTTCTTCAGAAAGAAGCTTGTTAGGTACTGCTACTTGCATGTAGATACAGTTACCAAGTATGAAGTGAATTCTTTCGCGCAAACAGTTGTAAAATATTGATGAATTGCCGCCACATAACTTCCAACTACCTGCTAACAACAAGAAGTTAGAATATTCAGCCCAATTCTTGAGGAAAATCTGGATTGGTTTACAGCAGATAACATTATATAGATATAAGTTAGTACCATAACCCTCTCTTGATCAAGTGAAAAGTAAAATCCTCAAAATTGACGCTTTGGTCTACTATCTGCGGGTGAGACCCTTATAGCTCTTCCATTCAAGTCCTGCAACCAATACAAGATAATATCAGACTTTGGTGGTTAAATACATATATTTAGCACCAACACCCGGTGTCCGGTGTGAGACACGCCACTGACAAGAAATTATCATTGCTTGAATTCTGATAAGTAGATTTTCAAACCACAAATAATTCATTCATTAAGATCGTGCTAATGCAAAACTCTTTTATCAAAAAGCAACTTTTAAAAACTAAATTTGACATGGGAAAATCCTGCATCATTTGTTTTCTAGAAAACACTGAAACATGTCAGAAAAAACAAACCATAAACATTCACAAAGTACTTTTTGCAGAGGGATTTGTGCTTACCACGCCATCTAAGGATTGAATAGCACCATTGACCTCTTCAGCACTACCGAAAGTCACAAATCCAAACCCTCTAGACCTTCCACTTTCCCTATCATAGATTACCTTAGCTTCTATAACCCTTCCTTGTTCTTGGAACAATGACTCAAGTGCCATGTTGTCAACACCCCAAGCAAGATTACCCACGTGAACCCGGTGTTCGCTATCTGAACCACCTCTTGGAGGACCTCTAGAACCAGAACTATCACCAAAACGAGAATTCTCACCGCCATAACGAGGATTGTCACCAAATCGAGAATTCTCACCGCCATAACGAGGATTGTCACCAAAACGAGAATTTTCACGAGGTGGAGGAGGTCCAGAATTCACTCTCAATTCCCTTCCATCCACTAGCTGTAAATTTCCAACAAATATTTCCTCAGATATTACATACAAATATATCCAAATCCACACATGACATCACAATTATAGTAAATCATGTTCACGTTTCACATCATATAAATGTAACTATAAAAGTTACAATGGATAAGATATGGATAAGGTACTACCATAATCATTTCCATAGCCACATTTTATGAAAATGTACCCAAAATCATACATACAACTTTTTAAACCATACCTATTACTCAGCAATTCAACTAAAACTCTTAATAAACATCGATATATAAACAAATATCAATACATAAATTACCCTACTCAATTTCAAACAACTAACAAAGAATGAAATTCTACACATAAAAAATCATAACAATTATCAAACAATTTCGAACCTCTAACAAAGAATGAAACTCTGCACACAAAAAATCATAACAATTATCAAACAAATGATGATAGTTAACAAACTCACATAACCATTGAACTGCTGAGCAGCAGCTTCAACTTCAGCAGCAGAAGACATAGTAACAAACCCAAATCCCCTGCTTCTCCCAGTAGTCTTATCATAAATCACCTACAAAGAAAAAACACAACAATTTCAAATTTGGACACAAACCCATTATTCTCCATCCAAAAAAGACAACAAATTTCAAAACCTACCTCAACCATCTCAACATTCCCAGCACTTTCAAAAATCTCCGCGAGTTGCGCACTATCCACACTGAACGGAAGGTTCCCAACAAACAGCCTCTGGTTAGCAGAGTAACTCCTAGTATCTCCACCCTCAAAGGTATCCTCTTCCTGGTCAAACTCAGACGAAACAGCAACACGGGTAACAAACCGGTGACTCAAAGACAGCGTTTTACGAAGAGAGCCACATGAAAAGGGTTTGAAATTCGTGTTGAGTGAGAAGGAAGGGAGTGCAGAGAAACATGTAGAGGTTTTGGTTCGAAGAGAGGGAAGGGCTAGGGAGGTTGCAGAGGTAGACATTGTTGAGGAAATGGATAAGGTTGGAGAGAGGGGAATTAGGGTTTATTGATAGGGTTTGGGAAATGGAGTGAGGAGTGTGATATTTATGGAAGGGGAAGGGATTTATGGTGATAAGGTGAGATATGATGTTGTGTGATTTTACTAATTTGTCCTTTGTAATTTGTAAGATATTTTGATTCGTGTTTTAGAAATGTATACGTGGACGGTGGAATTTGGACGTCGTGGTGGTGAATGAAAAAAAAAACTGTAAAGAATGGATTTGTTAGATTAACTTATCGAGAAAAACGGTTTTTTCTTTTCATTGATGAACTAGTCAGAGACCCGTGCTTTCGCACGGGTGAATTTATTTTAATATTGAAGAAATAATTTTTTTAAATATACATGTGAAAAACTCATATTTATTAGAAAAATACAATGAAAAATTATGAAATCAAAATATTATAACAAAAAACAATTTGATAAATGATGTATTTAGATACACATGGTAAAATAAACAATTATTAGATAAACTCAATCGTTTTAAGTAATTTTAAAAAAACTTGTGACATGGAAAAAGAAGAAAAAAATTGACATTTGAAAATAATGGTAATAATTTGATAGTGACTCGTAAGATAAAAAATTAGTTGTGTGAATGACTATGTAGTATTATTCTCTTTGATAAGATTCATTTTTAATTTTATTAAAGTTAAAAAATAGATTAATTGGTATTTTTAGTGATAATAAACAAATAGAATAGATAAAATATGTTCTAAATACAAAAAAATTCAATATATTTGGTCAGATGATGAACAATGGGGCATCATCTAAAATATTGGTCTTATGATAATTATAGGATTCCATTTGTAAAGAAAGCATGAATTTTTATAGGATTTATCTAATATTACAAATATTTACGAATATTACTAATAATTATAAATATTTATAAATATTTTATTGATTAAAATAAAAAATGTATAATGGTGAAAGTGACCCGTAAAAATAGTAAATTTGAGTGATTCTAATTTTCTCATTCATCTAATTTTTGTTTAAATATAAGTCAAGATAATTTTTGTCAAATTGTTTACATGAATTTATTCTATTTGTTTCTAATATTTATTTTGATTTAACGTCTACAATTTGTAATTTTAGAATTTTATTAAATATTTTTTATAAATATTCTATTGTAAATTATTTTAATTCAATTAACGACAAAAATTTTGATCACAAAATTTGTACCATACAATTAAAATGTGTTTTCATTATTTTTATCATATATTTACATTTTTACGTGAAAGCTAAAGTGAGTTTACTAAAAAAAATTAAAATAATAGGAACATAAGAAATGAAATATTGAATGTATGTGAGGTGTATTGGAATAGGTACATGGTATGGTGAATTTAAAATTTGATGGTGGGAAAAAGTGCTTTTTAATTTGAACTAATAAAAGGATGACAAGTGGTGCATCTAGTTAGAAAAAATGATAAAGTGAAGGGTGAATTTGTTAATTACTAAAATATCTAAAGTGTAGTGTAAAAAAATTTTAAGAGAAGGATATTTTTGGAAGTTTGGTCAATCTTTTATTAATGGATAGATAGTAGAGTAGATTTAAAAATGATTATTTTCTACTCCCTCTATAGATGGTTTGGATCCTCTAACTTTATCTTCTTTATCTTTTTCTAACTTTCTCTCACATATTTTTCCCTTCAAAATCAACTCCACTATTTCTTTTATTCACCTAAAATTTGTCTAAAGTTACTCTAACTTTCCCACCAAAAAGTTAGAGAATCTTTGTTTGTAACTTGGTAAGTATACTAATGACACTTTGAGAGAGTATAATATAATCCAAGTTATAAAAAGACAAAATTGTTTACGTTTAAATAAATGAAGAGCAGTAATTATTGTTAATATGATTTGCAAGCGTAAAGTGGAATGTTATTATCAGTATGTTTTAAGTTAAATACTCTTTTTAGTCTCTTGATTTTAAAAAAGATCATTTCAGTCCCTCAACTTTTCAAAACGTGTCACGTTAGTCCTTTCCGTCCAAATTTCAATAACGACGTTAATTATTTGCTGACATATAACCTTAGCGATGGAAAAAGTGGACGCAGTTTTTTTTTCTCGATTTTAATTTAATTCTTCATCTTCTTCCCCAAAACTAAAACCTCATTTTTTAATCTTGTTCTCAAAATGCATTTTTTTCTCAAATACTAAAATCCTCTAATTACTAAATCTTCGACTCAAATTTTTGTTATAAAGTTGAAAATTATCCAATAGAAGTTGCCAGATTAATTTCTCAATTTAATAAATATAAATTTGTTGAATCAGTAAACTAAAAACCCATTTCATGCAAAATCGCTAACAAAAGTTTCCAACTTTATAACATAAGCAACAACTCATCAACAACTCAAAAACCATAATCCTAAAATATGAAGCAAAACGTGAAACCCATAAGAAAATTGAGTTTACCATGGACCCTTTGGGTTATCAAGCTTCCATTGATGATTTTCCAAAAAAATCATTACTATCAAGATCCAGATTAGAATCACCGAAAATTGGTGCTCGCGCTGGAGATAGGTGTCACTCCATTAATCGATTTTTGTTTTTCACATGTTTTTGCTTTGTTACCCTTTTTCATGTGATGGGTGCCTGATTGGTTTCTCCTTCTCTCAAGTTGAGCTGAACAAAATAAAAAAGGGAATGTCATACCCCAAAATTTACCCAGTACGATTCACCTCTTTTAAATTATTAAAGGTGTTAAAATTAAGGGTTATGGGGTTTAACATATCTATTGTTAAACCCGGCCTCTTATAAAACCATCTTTAGTTAAATATGGATGTGTGATTAATACGTATTTGGGCCCAATCATTTGGCCCATATATTTTATTTTAAGACTCTCAATTTTATGCAATTTTGCAAATTTATTTATCCTACACTAACCATTTATGTGGTTATTTTAGCAAAGCCTCTACAATTATTTACTAATTATTTACTACTAACCAATAGAATCATTAATTATCATTGGGATTGTTATTAGTAATATTAAATAAGTTTACTAACCTTTTTATTTTTATAGAGGTTAAATTATATATTAATATCGTTATTAAGCTCAATTATTTTGTATTAGGATTATTTTTAATTTCTATATTGATTTTAGTTAGGATTAGTGTTATCATTGTTATTGGTAATTATTATCCGATTCGTTTTAATTGACTATTATCTTTTAGCTAGCAGGTAATTAGTGGTTTTATTAGTTAATACTGATTAATTACTTTGTTAATTAGAGGATGGGTCAATCGCAGGTGTATTGGGTCAAGGGTTTTGGGCCAACTGTGTTGAGGGTATTGGGCCGGGTTCGCATGGATTGGGGTGGCGGACCAGGTCAAACCGACCCAGTCCTGTTCACTTTCTTCTTCGTTCTCAAGCACAGGGAAACCCTAGCTTCAGCGGCGCAGCCGCTCACCATATTCGACCCAGGCCCGTGAACAAGGGATCTCAATCTTCAGACCAAACTCAATCACAATCAATTATTAACAAAAACAGTTCAAGAATCAAATCTTTCCCTTGAATCTTAAATCAAACAAATAAAATCTAATCTGAATGAACTTACACGAAATCAAATAGTTTATAAAATCTGAATATTACAATCGAGTCAAATCTGGAATAAAATCAATTACAACCAAAAGTATGAATCAATCTATAAACTAATTGAATCTAATTTCCTAATTAAAAAACTAAACCCTAACTATAAATTAAAAAGAAATTAGATGAAAGGGGGGGATTGTTGGCTGGAAGAAAGAGTCCTTGCGCCGTGAACCAACCCTAAGCGCGATCTTCATCTTCATACCTGCAAATCACACACACAGAAAGAAATTAGGAGAACGAGGAGCTTACACCTCTAGAAATTCAAGAACACAAGGTAAGATTGATCCACTTAGCTTAGCTTTGCATGCGAGTTGTTTATTTTTGTCTGGATCTGGGCTTCGATTAGGGTATGGTTATGGTGTTTGGGGTTAGGATTTGAAGGTTGAAGATGAAGATCATATGGATCTTCATCTGGAGTGGGTATTCTGGGTTCAAACGATATGAAGGTTTGAGTTTCCCGGTTGAACATCAACCGGAAAATTGGGATTTACGGTGGTGCATGGTGGGGCCGAGGGTGGTTAACGGTGGGTTTTGGGGTGTCTCTGGGTTTCATTGGAGAAAGAGAGAGAAATGGAGAGAGGATATGAGAGAATGTTGGGAAGGGAGAACGAAAAATGAAAAGGAAATGTGGGTTTTGGGTAATTGTTACACCGGTCGTTGGATCAACGCCAAGTGGCTTCACGATAGCCACTTGGCAGGCGTCGAGACTTTGATCTCGTGCCACGTCCGTTCCGTGTTCCCTCAGTCAACGAAGACATGCAGACCATAGGATCCACGCTAGATCTAGATCAACGGCGCAAACTTCATTCTCCACCATAGGACCGCATATACGCGTGCGTTGAATTCAGGTGGACTCCAAACTTAAATGGGCCTAATTCTTTTCTATTCACACCCTTTCAAATTGCTAGCTCTTAACAAAATACACCCCCCTGCGCCTATATTAAAATAAAGCTAATTAATTTAAATTTCTATAATTTTAATATTTTGTTTAATTGTTTTTTCTTTGATAACTTAATTTTCTCCTCGAACCGACTAAATCCATTAGTCGCACTAGACGAGAATTTTTTTTTATTTTTATTTATTAATTCTAAATCAATTCTCTCCTCGACCCGACTAAATCTATTAGTCGCTTTAGACGAGAGATAAAAAATACATAAAATCCAAAACACATTTAATTTGCTGCCCGTGACGATCAATCTATCGATCTGAGTAACCAGCAATGCCCCTTAATTCGTTAGCTATACTGAACAAATCTATTGGTCACCGCATCTAACGGTGCCATATCAAATCAGGCTTGTATGCCCAAACAAACATTCAAAACACACTAAACCACGACACTACGGATTTTTATCCTAGGCAATTCAAAATGCCTTTCAGATCAAATTCAAACTACGATAGGCCATTCAAAAAAATCCTTCAAACACTTTCATAATCAATTCAAAGGCGTACAACCCTGTGCCCGAACTACGTTGACTCTGATTCTCCCTAAGGAGATACGTAGCACTTGGATAACCAAGGCGAGTCCCCTTCCCTAAAATCTCAATTTTGCCCTTTTCACTTCTTTAGCTATTATCCTAAATATCTTAGCCATAAACTGTTACCTTAGATTCAAAGCCATAGGAAAAGATTGAGGGGGCCTAACACCTTCCCTCGACCTGATTATAATAACTTACCCCGATCTCTTAACTGCGTAGGGTTTCCTATTCGCCCTTCAGAATAGGTGGCGACTCTAAACCTTCAAATTTAGGACAGGTTGCTACAGCTGGCGATTCTGCTGGGGACAAATCATCAAATGTGAATTATTATGCTCCTAAGGCCTGGCAGGGTTTAGGTTTGATAAACTGTTTAGGGTTTGGCAAATTTTTAGGGTTTGACTAATTCGCCATTTTTAGGGTTTGATTTAGGGTTATGTTTTTTTTTTTTAAAAATAATATTTAATTTCTGTTTTATTTATTTATTTAATTTTTATTATTTGCCTAAATATTAATTGCTTATGTTAATATATTTGCATTAAATATTTAAATGTATATTAATATATTTGCACTGCTGGGATTATAAAACTGTTGTTAAACCTAAGCGTGGGAATTATAATACTGACTAGAGGGGAATTACATCGCCTACGAGTCTTATTATAATTCCACTCAGAGTGGGTTAAATATTCGGAAAGGTCTGATACGAGGCTCGACCTTGTTGAGGGCTGGGCTGGGTATTTAGCTGATCTCTCTGGGAACCAACCCCTAAAATTCGAACCTCATGGACCAATGAGTTGTTCCAAAATCCAAAGAGATAAAAAGTCTCGGCGGCTACGAACAATCCCATGAGACCTTCTAGAACATACCAATGGGAAGGGTAGGCACCCTAAGCCGTTACGTCGAACCTATGAACCTAGGGCGTATGTGCTTATGTGTTTAATTATATATTTTCATTATTTTTTTTATATATATCG
This sequence comes from Vicia villosa, assembly GCF_029867415.1. NCBI lineage: Eukaryota > Viridiplantae > Streptophyta > Magnoliopsida > Fabales > Fabaceae > Vicia > Vicia villosa. The sequence continues at coordinate 166,184,735 of NC_081180.1, forward strand.
TATAATTGTGGCATTCATCATGCATCATGTGCATTCTTGCATCATGTCTTATCCAAAAAAATAATACGAAAAAAAAGGAGTTATTATATTTAATCAATGGATGTGGATAAGGCATAAACACGAATAAAGCATATCATTCATGGCATGCATATCATTTTCATGGCATTGAAAGAAGATTTCCCTTTTACCTTCAAAGCAAGAGACCATTGGGAAGGATAATCTAACATCCCGACCGTCTTATCAGACAAGATTTCAGCAAAAGAAATCAATGGATCAGCTAGAACAGAATCAAGCCGCCCTTCGTGAGGAGGTGGATCAGCTGAAGGTTAGTATGGAGGATCTCAAAGGAGGAATAACCCAAATGCTGAGCTTCATGAAAGATCTCAAGGATAAGCAAGACAAGGCTAAGGAGGTTCAAGACCAGTATGAGGAGATACCGAACGATGGTAACCCGTTGTTAGGATATGTTCGAGGCTATGACCCTCACAAGACAAAGGCTCACTCTTTTAAGAAGGTCGCTACGACCCATGAGAAAGGAGAGGCCTCTCAAGAGGGATTTGTCCCCACTCCACCGACAAAAGGGACAACCCGCACAGTTCGCATTCCTGCTAACAATATCCTTAAGGATGATGATTACCTGGATCTACAATACGGAGTACAAGAGGTGGACAATACAGACCAAGCACCTCAGACACAGCAGTCTATTCCTAACTCTGGGGAAGACTCCAAGGACAATGAACAACTCAAGGCGCTAGAGGAGAGACTGAAGGTGGTAGAAGGATACGATGTTTTCGATGTGGATGCCTTTGAAATGAGCTTGGTCTCAGGTTTGACTATCCCACACAAATTCAAGATTCCCGATTTCGAGAAATACAAAGGACTCACATGTCCGAGGAACCACTTGTGCATGTATGTGCGAAAAATGGCTGCTTATGCTCACGATCAAAAGCTGATGATACATTTCTTCCAAGACAACTTAAGCGGAGCATCTGTTGACTGGTACATGCAATTGGAGAAATCCTATATCCGAAGCTGGAATGATCTTGCCAACACATTCTTGAAGCAATACAAGTACAACCTGGACATGGCACCCAATCAGATGCAATTACAAAATATGTCACAGAAGAAGGATGAATCATTCAAGGAGTATGCCCAAAGGTGGAGGGAAATGGCTTCTCGAGTCCAACCTCCCTTGATGGAAAAAGAACTGGTGGACATATTTATGGGCACTTTGCAAGGACCATACTATGATAATATAGTCGGAAGCATATCTTTAGGGTTCTCGGACTTGGTAGTCATTGGTGAAAGGATTGAAAATGGGATAAAAAATGCGAAGATACAAGGGGCACCCTCAGGTTCCTATCAAACAAAGAAGTCATATGATGGGAAAAAGGAACCCAACATTGTGGGGGCAATCCTGGTTAATCAGACCCCGGCACTACAACAGAAGGATCAGCAAAGGCAACAGGATGGCCAACGCACCTGGAGGTCAAAGCCAAAACGATCATTCACCCCGTTGCACATGCCACTGTCTCAAGCTTTGCAACATCTTCTCAGTCAGAACATGATAACTTTGCTGCCTCCATACTCTGCTCCAGCTAACCCCGCTCCCGGGTACAAGCATCATGCTAGGTACGCTTATCACTCAGATAGTCCTGGTCATGATACAGAGGATTGTGGGCCGTTGAAGCACAAGATCCAAGATTTAATTGAAGAAGGGCTCATTGAGTTCGAAGAGCCTCGCAAGTCTAATGCTATAAGTGGCTAGAAGGAGGGTTTCTTAGATCATTAGTTTTGTTTTCATTCGCAATTTCTTTTCTGTTTGTTTAAACATTGGTTTTGCGGTATACGTTATGTACTTTACAATAATCATTAATGCATTGCTTACGTTTGTCTTGGCTTATTCCTAGTGTTTTCACTATATTCAAAACTGTGTTTTTACTTGGTTTTATTATTTGTGATATTCAACTTTTGTTCAAAGATGTGTACCTTTAGAGGGAGAATGACGAAAACGATACCACAATCTCATACAGTACGCTTTCGAACAAACCGTGTTGACGATGTACAGGCATTGTTTCAATTCCAATACAGTGGAGACATAAGGATGTTAATCCCTCGTCAACCCCTTTGAGCCTAAGAAGTAGGATTTTCCTTGACATACAAAATAAAAACCCTCAAAATATAACCTGGGGTAGGGTAGCTGTTCAGTTAACTTGATAATCCCAAATTGTTCCTTTGAACGTAATCACTGATGGTTCCCCGTCATAATTAAGCCCGACAGTCAATGTCCGCAAAGAAAAAGAAAAAAAATAACGCAAGGTCTGCCAAGTCAAAACCTATTAAGGAGACTCAGGCAAAATTAGGACATCCCGCTGACTGTAATTTTAAATATACAGATCAGGAAAAAATTAGGGATAATAAAGTAAAAAAAGAGGTCACTATGCGTCCTCGACAAATGGAAGATATTACAAAAAAAAAGGAGAATGACTGCCTTTGCAGATAAACCTTTAGTTTTTGAACCCTCATGAATGTCAGTATTACAATATCCAAAGTCTTTTGGAGCTTAAACGCATAGTTAACTGAGCATAGGACTGGAGAACATCACGAAGAAAGGGGTGGGTTAAATAAATTTTGAGCCTTATATCCGTTGTTTCTTAAAACCCTGAACCAAGACCACGTTACAACCCTTAAAAGTCCTAACTGAAGCATGGTTAGTTCGAAAGCATACCGTTACCCCAAAGGTATCCCGACTCCTTAAGGTCTACTATAACTCTTGAGTTGATGTCACTTTCTAAAAAAAACTCGGTTTTACTCAAAAATATTTTTAAACTTTCAAGACAGACGTATGCATTCGCATCTTATGAATTTCATTATAAAGCACACTTGTCTGTATAGATTCAAATGCTTTAACATCAGGGAGAAGTTGCATGAGGCATGGCTAATGGCTAAAAATCCTACCGACAGTCGAAATAGCTTTAAAAGCATATCAAAGGAGAATTATCTCTTACGCCTGACTCGGATGGCTAGTGTATACACGAGGCATAGCGCGTCGTTATCCTATTTATCTGGGGCAATCTAATCAAGATCCATGGGATCTCTCAAGGACTCTAAATAGCCCATGGGGCAAGTCCATTACCTGGGGGCACGTTGCAAAAGGCCACTCAGCGTCAAATGTTGTTAATACCACCCTCACACCCTTTTCAGGAACCTTTTTCTATGTAGATTTCTTTAAGACGTCTCTTAATCCTTTCAGGCAGTCTTCTTTAAGACATGCTCAAATATTTATCATCCTTTCTAGGAGCCCTTTTCAGATAGTCTTCACGTCCTCTCGTTCTTTCTACAAACCTTTCCAGGTGCCTCTCGTCATCTTCAGAAATCTTTTCAGATGGTCTTCTCTAAGACACACTCCTTTCTAATAATCTTTTCTAGATGGTCTTCTGTAAGACATCTCTTAACTTTTTCACGTAGTCTTCTTTAAGACATCCCTTACCCTTTTCAGGTAATATTCTCTAAAAACATCCTTCATCCTTTCCAGGAACCTTTCTAGGTAATCTTCTGTAAGACACCCGTCAATCTTTTCAGATAATTTTTTTCTTAAGACATGTCCATGATTTCTCTTATACCTCCAAGAACCTTGTCAAACATTGTTTAAAGTACAATCTTCTTTGGGGACGGTCTCCTATCCTTTCTAGGGTAATCTTCTTCAAAATGTCTTCTCTCAAGTTTTGTCTGAAACACTACATTCCTTAACATAGTCCCCTATGGGAACCTTTTGACCTTCTTTGCAAACGTGCCTCCCCGAGCTTTGTTTAAAGCACAGTCTTGTTCAAGACAACCTCATGTCCTTTCCCGGAACCTCTTCAGGTAATATCCTAGAAGACATCATCTCATTCTGAGTATTCAGCGAATTTTTTGCCCATCGGACACGACCAAGACACATGACTAATTCTGAAAAGCATTTGCTTCTCGTTCGAATCAACACCTAGCATCAGGGAAATTGGTTAATCAAAGGAGATCACTTCTAATAAAGATCCCTGAACCGGGGGAACTACATCTAGGGGGTTCTCCTAAACAGGGGCAAAATATCGAGGATTATATGGGCATACAATCAATGATCCTATTGACTGGGGCATATCTTTCAAGAATTCAAATACTGGGGCAGTGCATATCAAGTCCGTGGCATGACGTGGTAATATTCAAATTCCCTCTAAGGATACTTCCTTCAGGATAAATGATACGTCTCTCAAAATTTCTGTTATTAGGGAAATCACACTAATATCACACAAGGAGCATTGCTGCATAATTGGCCTTCCTACGCCTGTATTATTTACGACCTACAATGGGGGATCGTCGTACATACATAATTCTCATTTATTTTGAGAATCTCATTACATGACACATGCATCATAACATTGCATGAAATCAACATTTGCCTTTTCAGGTCACTCCAAAGTCAAAAAGGATATCATCATCCGAATACGGTGCAAATACGATCGTTTCAACGATTTAATCTTAACAATTTCGATGCTTCATTCCGAGCCTTTCTTCAAAGGAAATTAAAAAACAATCAAAGAATTTCTTACCTCTCAAGGTAGTCTCCTCCAAGACGCTTATCAACCTTTCTAGGTAGTTTTCGCTAAGACCTTTCTTATCCTCTCTAGGAGTCTTTCTATGTCAGTCTTGTTCAAGACATATCTAGGTTAACCTTGTAGTCTTGTTTAAGACATTTCGTATCCTTTCTAGGAACCTCTCTAGGTTAGTTTCGTTTAAGACATTTCATATCCTTTTAAGGAACCTCTCTAGGTTAGTCTTGTTTAAGACATGTCATCTCCCGTCTAAGAGCCTTTCCAGGTCAATCTTATTTAAGACGTTTCATACCTTTTTAGAAGCCTCTCTAGGTAATCTTGTTTAAGACGTTTCATATTTTTTTAGAAGCCTCTCTAGGTAATCTTGTTTAAGAAGTTTCATATCCTTTCTAGGAATCTTTTTAGGCCAGTCTTGTTTAAGACGTTTCATATCTTTTTAGAAGCCTCTCTAGGTAATCTTGTTTAAGACGTTCCATATCTTTTTAGAAGCCTTTCTAGGTAATCTTGTTTAAGACGTTCATATCTTTTTAGGAGCCTTTCTAGTTTAGTCTTGTTCAAGACATATCATACCCTTTCTAGGTAGTCTTGTTTAAGACATATCTCAACTTCTTTAGGTAACATTCTTCAACTATTTATCCAATATATTCTAAGACATATCTTGCTCTTTCAAGGTATTTCTCAGTCAGTCTTCTCTAAGACAGTTCTTCCCGAGCTTTGTTTAAAGCCTAATCTCCTTCATATCAGCCAATGATCTACCATGTTCAGGAAACCTCTTCAGGTAGTCTTATGTGAGACATTACTTCATCTCCTCAAACACAATCCGAACTAGGATTCGCGAACATCTCAAAAGGGTTAAACAAATTCAATGGGTGATCATACATACACACTCATGTGCATACACGCAACATTTACATATGTAAACATTCATACATCTACATTATACAAACAACGGGGTCATGTGCATACGCATAATGCATACGCATTTACAAAATAATATTCTATACAGGCAAACTTATCCGAACTAGGACAAGTGACTCCTATTGATGCAGGCAAACTTGCTAGAACTATAGCAAGTAATCCTTTTGGGTTACACAAATTGCGAAAGCTTGCTAGCACTATAGCAAGCTGATCACACAACTAACTGAAGGATAGAAAAACACTTAGAAAGGGGGGGTTTGAATAAGTGTAACTTTAAAAACTTGACCGATAAAAATAAATTGCACAGTTATTTTTATCCTGGTTCGTTGTTAACTAAACTACTCCAGTCCACCCCCGCAGAGATGATTTACCTCAACTGAGGATTTAATCCACTAATCGCACGGATTACAATGGTTCTCCACTTAGTCAGCAACTAAGTCTTCCAGAGTCTTCTGATCACACACTGATCACTCCAGGAACAACTGCTTAGATACCCTCTAAGACTTTCTAGAGTATTCTGATCCACACGATCACTCTAGTTACAACCTGCTTAGATAACCTCTAAGACTTCCTAGAGTATTCTGATCCACACGATCACTCTAGTTCCTTACAACTTAATGTAATCAATTCTAAGAGTATTACAATTGCTTCTTAAAAGCTATAATCACAAACTGTGATATTTCTCTTAACGTTTAAGCTTAATCTCACTAATATATTACAACAGCAATGTAGTGAGCTTTGATGAAGATGAAGATTCTGAGCTTCGAATAGAAAAGTGTTTCAGCAAGTTAATATTCACAGAGTCGTTAAGAATTGGTAACCTTGCTTCTCATCAGAACTTCATATATATAGGCACTTAAGAAGATGACCGTTGAGTGCATTTAATGCTTTGCGTGTTCCGTACAGCATCGCATTTAATGTTATACGCTTTTGTCAACTACCTCGAGCCTTGTTCACGCTGTGTCTACTGATGTTGCCTTTAATAGCTTCTAACGTTCCTTTTGTCAGTCAGCGTAGCCTGCCACTTGTACTTCCTTCTGATCTGATGTTTGTGAATACAACGTTTGAATATCATCAGAGTCAAACAGCTTGGTGCAAAGCATCTTCTGATCTTCTGACCTTGAAGTGCTTCTGTGCGTGATACCATCAGAACTTCAGTGCTTCTGATCTCATGTTCTTCTGATGCTTCCATAGACCCATGTTCTGATTCTGCTTCGACCATCTTCTGATGTCTTGCCAGACCATGTTCTGATGTTGCATGCTGAACCCTTTGAGACAAAGCTTCTGAGCGCTGAATTATGCATACTCTTTATATATTTCCTGAAAAGGAAATTGCATTGGATTAGAGTACCATATTATCTTAAGCAAAATTCATATTATTGTTATCATCAAAACTTAAGATAATTGATCAGAACAAATCTTGTTCTAACAATCTCCCCCTTTTTGATGATGACAAAAACATATATAAATGATATGAATTTGCGATCAGAAAGAGCAGTCGGCAAAAGACAAATTACACAGCTATAGCATAAGCGTGTGAATATGTCTCCCCCTGAGATTAACAATCTCCCCCTGAGATAAATAATCTCCCCCTGAAATAAATACTCGAAGAACTTTAATAAAAGACTTCCCTGATTATTTCGGTAGAGACGATCACATAAGCTTCTGTCTTCAAAGAATTCATAGCTTCTGACTTTTGCTTCCATTGGACAGCTTAAGAACTTTGAATTTCTTTAGATCCCTAGAACACTCACAGCTTCTGATTCCTGCTTCCATTTAGGACAGCTTCAGAACTTGAATTTCTTTGATCATCAGAACATTCACAACTTCTGATTCCTGCTTCCATCTAGGACAGCTTCAGAACTTGAATTTCTTTGATCTTCAGAACATTCACAGCTTCTGATTTCTGCTTCCATTTAGGACAGCTTCAGAACTTGAGTTTTCTGGATCTTTAGAACATTCGTAGCTTCTGATTTCTGCTTCCCTCAGATAGCTTCAGAGCTTTGAATATCTACCAACATCACTTCATGCTAGATTTGTATCAGAACATTGTTGAATGTACCAGAGCATCATCAGAGCATCTCTACATCCTGAAATGTTACAGAACAAAAACTAAACGACAAAAGTCAGCATGAACGAGTCAGAACATAAAATGTATATTAGAACACATGATATGTATCAGAGCCATATAGGCTAAAATAATGTATCAGAGCAAATAGAATTTTGTCAGAGCAAATAGACAAATATGGATCAAATTCTATTATCAGTGCTTCTGATTCTGAAGCTTGACAGCACTCAGCTTGCTTCAGTTTCCATAAGCTTATTCTTTTTACAGAATAACGCTTCTTATGGTTTTGCTTCTTGTGTGCTTTGAAGATTCTCTTCATTTCTTTATACCTGCAAAACACTTAAACCATATAGAACTTGCAGTTCTTGTTAGTGAAAGCAACTGATTAAATCAAATCATTTATCACATATTTCTCCCCCTTTTTGTCATGTCATCAAAAAACAGAAAAGATTCAGAGACAAACAAAAAGAAACACACGGAGGAAGAAGATGATTTCATTTGAAGTTCAAACATCAGGTACAGAAGTACATGAAGATAAGTAAGATCAGATGCACAAAAACAGATGCAACGAAAAGAAAGAAACAACACAGACTCAATCTAAGATGGCCCTAGCCTTGACAGGATCTTGGCCAGCATCTCTTGAACCTCATTGTTGTGTCCATCTTGCCTCACCATGAAAGCTCTAAACTCAGCATTGAGTGAGCTTTGCTCATCCTGTCTCTTCTGAATTTCTTCCAGAGTCCTTGCAAGACGAGAAGATTCATCAGAAGAAGCTTCACCGCTTTCAACCACAGGAATAGCAACTTGATCTGTAGCTTCCATGGATAGATCATTTGCAGGGATTTCCTCAACAGGATCTGATTCAGCAACATGATCTTCAACATCTGCTTCTTGCATAGAAGCATCTCCATATTCTGCAGCAGGAATTTCCGAGTCTCCATTCTCAAGTGCCTGAAGAATGGCAGCTAGATTCCTGGGAGCAGAAGGACCTTCAACTTCTGGTGGGTCAACAACTTCTGGAATGACCAAGCTTGGGTCTTTCTCAGAAGGGTTTTCCCTCAGATAGTTAAAGAGAGTCTTGAAGTCTCCGAGCAGAACAGGATAATCAGGAATAAAGATAACAATATCCCTGCATGGATTTGCTTCCATTTCAGCAGCCAGTCTTAATTGTTCCATCTCATCCAAGAAGGGCTTCTCTTCCAACAGATGTCTTCCTTTGAGACTAGCAAACCAGAAGTCTTCATAATTCCTCAGAATTCCACGAGGCCGTGGGGCAGCAGCTACACAGGCTTCCTGAAGTTCTAAAAACAGAGCATCTGATTCTCTGCGAAAGATCCTCCAGAAGTTCCGCATAGCAACATCATTCAATCCAGAACTTTCAGCAATTCTGAGAGTATCAAAGATACTTCTGAGATTCCTCTTTATTTTTTCAAAACCTACACCAATAGGGTATACAGGGCGGAATTTTATTTGGGTTTTTGAAAAGGCAGGGTTGGAAGTGGAGTACGGATGAGGTTCTCTATCCAACCTATAAGAAGATTCTGCTTCAGTATCAGAATCTAACACTACCACTTCAGCTTCAGGACGAGGCTTGGGAGTGTAGTTGCAATCACGGAGCAGCTGCTCATGTGATGCAGAGGTTGGAAGAGGAGAATCACAAAGGTTGTTTTGAGAGGTGGAGGGAGTATGTTCAAAGGTGGCATTGGGAGAAGGTTGAGATGGAAAGAGAGTTTGAAGGGGTGGTATATCCAGAACAGGATTGATGGTAGGTGGAGAGGAAGGAATGGTTATAGGAGAAGATGGAGGTGTAAGAACATGGACAAAAACAGGTGATTCTGATGTGGCTTTTTCTGGTTCAGGTGTAGGGACAACCTCTATTGGTGCAACTTCTGAACGAACAGCAGGAGCAGAATCAGGTTCAGAAATGCATATACCTTTGGAACCTCTCAGAAAAGCTTTGGCCACATCCTCAGTCTTCTTTTGCTTCTTACTCTTCGGCTCTTCAATAATCTTTGCTTTGCCGCTAGAGATTTCTTTCCTTCTGACATATGCCAGAACTTCTGATTGATTCTCAGCCTCTTGAGAGACATTTTCTTCATCAGACTCTTGAAGAATCATCTTCCTTTTTCTTGTTTTCTTCTTCTCAACAGCTTCTTTCCCTTTCTTCTCAAACTCATCAGAGACAGACTTAGCAACCTTTGCAATGACCTCTTTAGAAACATCTTGTTTCTTAGAGACAGCAGAAGGATAATCATGCTTTCTTTTAGTCCTTTCTTCCTTCTTCTTATTTATTTTCATTGGAGCACCCTTCTCTTGATTTTTGAGGTATTTATTTTCTTCTTGTGATAACAGATACCTAGTTCTGACTACAGGTACCTCACAGTTGAAGAAAGTTTCAAACTCAGCAAGAACAGGTGCTCTTCTGATTCTTGTATCAGCAAGAGGTTGGGGAGTCTTACTGATAGCCTTAATTACTTTCATCTTCTTCAAAGTGAATGCATTCAGACAAGCCCCAGATGTGACAGCAAGGTCTATCACAATACCTTCAGATTCCAAGCTTTCAACAATCTTTGAATGCACCAAAAGATTTGAAATAATCCTTCCAAAAGGAATGATTGTTCCACCTTTTTCTCTGAAAGCGTTTCTGGAATCCTTTACTGCTTTCCACAAATGGTTGAAGATGATGTAGATCGCATCAACCTTCTTCTTAGTGGCAATGCAATAAAGAATATACCTTTGCTCATTATTGATGAAATCCGAGGCATGTGTTCCTTTCCTATGGTAGAAACACCCAAGAAGGATCTTTGTCCAGATTTTGTAGACATCTCTCAAATCCTTGACGCTCTTTGTTTTCTTGACATTTGGATAGAGAGTGGATAGAACATCTCCCCAATCTGCCCTTTGATCAATCTCAAAAGCCCCTTCAGGGTTTTTCAGATCAAACATCACTCTTAGGATGTTTTCAGTAATAACAACAAACTTTCCATGGACGAAAGAAAGTATTGATTTTGGAGCAACCACAGCATGTGCCCAGAACTCCTTGACAAGATCCGGATAAACTGGGCCAACGAACTCAGCAAACAACGAGGTCCATCCTTGAAAGATGATGTCTTCTTTAAGATGAAATTCATGTTCTTCAAGGTTGTCAAAATCAACAATAAGTTCACATAGAACTTCTAATTTGTCCTTGGGAATATAGCATGCAACGACAGGAGTAAGTTGCAAAATTTCTTCTTGGAGATGGTGAGGAACAGATGTATCAACATTTTGGGATGAGAAGGCAGCCATGGATGCAGAATGAACAAAAGACGAACAAGAAAAGAAAACTGGGTTTTCGATTAGGGTTTTAGAAAACGGCTAAGAACTTTTCAAACGAGAGAATGCAAGAAGAAAGAGAGACAAGGGAGCGAAAAAGATATATGATATGATTTGAAAAGAATATAAGGAGACGAATATAAAATAGAGAATGAAAAAGAATAAATAAACAAAATGAATAGTTTCAGAATCAAAAGAAATCATTTTCATTAAATGACGAGTGACGTGAGGAGAGAGATCGTGGTAAAAGAAATGATTTAAAGCAGTTACCTAGGTCGGCGTCTTTTCAACTGCACGCTTTGTACACATCATACAGACACGTGTGCATCATCAGAGAGTAGCAGACCGCTGTAAATAGAATATACTTTACGCGTACAGATTTTGATTGCTGCTTCTGAGTTGATCAAATTTCTCTTCTGGAAACACTCCTTCTGAAGTATGCTGATGTAAATCTGAGTGATCTTCTGATCCATTACTTCTGATATACACAGCTTCTGGAGATTCACTTCTTTGTTCTGCAGCTTCTGATAAGACAAAACTGTATCTGCAGAAATTCTTAAGCTGCTTTGTTTCATCAGAAACAAGTTTATCATCAAACCAGATATTTATTGATTCGTCCACAATCAATGTTTCAATATTGTATATTCTGTAGCATTTAGAGCATTCAGAATAATCAAGAACGAAACACCATTGCTTTAGAAACAAACAAAACAGATGGTTCCAAGACTAATAAACTTTCTTTTCTGATCTCCTACGAACATAGTTTCTTCAACAGATTTAAGTACCAGAACTTGGAAGACAGTCCTTCTTCCCTTCAAGTGTTGAGACCAACTTGAGTCCAGGTGACATGACATGTTGACTTTTATCTTCTTTGTCGCCAAGAGAATCTGCAAAAGAAATAGTCTTTTTCTTTGGTACCCACATCTTCTTGGTTCCTTTCTTGTTAGTTCTCCTCAAGTTCTGATTGAACTTGGGTTTAACATTGTAAGCAGAAGGAGAAACAGCATGATAATTCTTAATATGAGTTTCATGATATTTCCTAGGTTGTGTCACATGCTTTTTGGTGTGTGTTATGTGAAAACTTTGAGCATGTGAAGTGTGCCTAATATCATGGGAGTGACCATACTTGAACTGATCATACAATGGCTTGTATGTGATTTTCATTTTATCAACAGGTTCAAGTTTGTATGGGGTTTCACCCTCAAAACCAATGCCGACTCTATTGTTTCCAGACACAGCATATATCATAGAAGCTAGCTGACTTCTGCCAATACTTCTAGATAAGAAATTCCTGAAACTTAAATCATATTCTTTCAGAATATGGTTTAGACTAGGAGTGGATTTTTCTGAATTGGAAGGAGATCCAACATTATTGGATAATTTTAAAACTTTTTCTTTTAATTCAGAATTTTCCAACTCAAGCTTCTTCGTTTCAAATTCAAATAGCTTTTTCAGCTTTTTGTATTTGAGACTAATCTGAGACTTGAATTCCAGAAGTTCTGTTAGACTGGAAACTAACTCATCTCTAGTAAGTTCAGAAAATACCTCTTCAGAATCTGATTCTGATGTAGATTCTGATCCGTCATCTTCTGTCGCCATCAGCGCACAGTTAGCCTGCTCATCTTCAGAGTCTGAATCATCTTCTGACTCATCCCAGGTTGCCATAAGACCTTTCTTCTTATGAAACTTCTTCTTGGGATTTTCTTTCAGAAGTTTTGGACATTCATTCTTGAAGTGTCCAGGCTCATTGCATTCATAGCACATGACCTTCTTCTTGTCAAATCTTCTGTCATCAGAAGATTCTCCATGTTCAAATTTCTTTGAACTTCTGACGCCTCTGAACTTCCTTTCCTTGTTCTTCCAGAGTTGATTTAGCCTTCTGGAGATCAAGGACAGTTCATCTTCTTCTTCGGATTCTGATTCTTCAGGATCTTCTTCTCTAGCCTGAAAAGCGTTAGTGCATTTCTTGATATTGGATTTTAATGCAATAGACTTACCTTTCTTTTGAGGCTCGTTTGCATCCAGTTCAATTTCATGACTCCTCAGGGCACTGATCAGCTCTTCCAAAGAGACTTCATTTAGATTCTTCGCAATCTTAAATGCAGTCACCATAGGACCCCATCTTCTGGGTAAGCTTCTGATGATCTTCTTTACGTGATCAGCCTTGGTGTATCCCTTGTCAAGAACTCTCAATCCAGCAGTAAGAGTTTGAAATCTTGAAAACATCTTTTCAATGTCTTCATCATCCTCCATCTTGAAGGCTTCATACTTCTGGATTAAAGCGAGAGCTTTAGTCTCATTGACTTGAGCATTTCCTTCATGAGTCATTTTCAAGGACTCATATATGTCATATGCCGTTTCCCTATTAGATATCTTCTCATACTCAGCATGAGAGATAGCATTCAGCAAAACAGTTCTGCATTTATGATGATTCCTGAAAAGCTTCTTCTGATCATCACTCATTTCTTGCCTTGTCAGCTTTACGCCACTGGCATTTACCGGATGTTTGTAACCATCCATCAGAAGATCCCATAGATCACCATCTAGACCAAGAAAGTAACTTTCCAGTTTATCTTTCCAGTATTCAAAGTTTTCACCATCAAATACCGGCGGTCTAGTATAACCATTGTTACCGTTGTGTTGCTCAGCAGAGCCAGATGTAGATGTAGACTTTGCAGTTTCATCAGCCATCTTTTACTGAAGCGTTTTTCTCTTCCTGAATCTTTTCTAAACACGGTTAAGTGCTTGCACCTTAGAACCGGCGCTCTGATACCAATTGAAGGATAGAAAAACACTTAGAAAGGGGGGGTTTGAATAAGTGTAACTTTAAAAACTTGACCGATAAAAATAAATTGCACAGTTATTTTTATCCTGGTTCGTTGTTAACTAAACTACTCCAGTCCACCCCCGCAGAGATGATTTACCTCAACTGAGGATTTAATCCACTAATCGCACGGATTACAATGGTTCTCCACTTAGTCAGCAACTAAGTCTTCCAGAGTCTTCTGATCACACACTGATCACTCCAGGAACAACTGCTTAGATACCCTCTAAGACTTTCTAGAGTATTCTGATCCACACGATCACTCTAGTTACAACCTGCTTAGATAACCTCTAAGACTTCCTAGAGTATTCTGATCCACACGATCACTCTAGTTCCTTACAACTTAATGTAATCAATTCTAAGAGTATTACAATTGCTTCTTAAAAGCTATAATCACAAACTGTGATATTTCTCTTAACGTTTAAGCTTAATCTCACTAATATATTACAACAGCAATGTAGTGAGCTTTGATGAAGATGAAGATTCTGAGCTTCGAATAGAAAAGTGTTTCAGCAAGTTAATATTCACAGAGTCGTTAAGAATTGGTAACCTTGCTTCTCATCAGAACTTCATATATATAGGCACTTAAGAAGATGACCGTTGAGTGCATTTAATGCTTTGCGTGTTCCGTACAGCATCGCATTTAATGTTATACGCTTTTGTCAACTACCTCGAGCCTTGTTCACGCTGTGTCTACTGACGTTGCCTTTAATAGCTTCTAACGTTCCTTTTGTCAGTCAGCGTAGCCTGCCACTTGTACTTCCTTCTGATCTGATGTTTGTGAATACAACGTTTGAATATCATCAGAGTCAAACAGCTTGGTGCAAAGCATCTTCTGATCTTCTGACCTTGAAGTGCTTCTGTGCGTGATACCATCAGAACTTCAGTGCTTCTGATCTCATGTTCTTCTGATGCTTCCATAGACCCATGTTCTGATTCTGCTTCGACCATCTTCTGATGTCTTGCCAGACCATGTTCTGATGTTGCATGCTGAACCCTTTGAGACAAAGCTTCTGAGCGCTGAATTATGCATACTCTTTATATATTTCCTGAAAAGGAAATTGCATTGGATTAGAGTACCATATTATCTTAAGCAAAATTCATATTATTGTTATCATCAAAACTTAAGATAATTGATCAGAACAAATCTTGTTCTAACACTAACTGCGAGTTGTCGCTATGTAAGTCTCCGGCTTTAGCAGAACGATTCTCTCCTTCCACAATCCAGCATAAGGTAAATTTAGGGGTCTTATATTATTTAATAATTCTTCGATTCGAAAAGCGTGAGACCTGCGTATTCTCACGCCATTCAATCCAAGATAATTAAATAGGGGCAGCTGTCATACCCCAAAATTTACCCAGTACGATTCACCTCTTTTAAATTATTAAAGGTGTTAAAATTAAGGGTTATGGGGTTTAACATATCTATTGTTAAACCCGGCCTCTTATAAAACCATCTTTAGTTAAATATGGATGTGTGATTAATAGGTATTTGGGCCTAATCATTTGGCCCATATATTTTATTTTAAGACTCCGAATTTTATGCAATTTTGCAAATTTATTTATCCTACACTAACCATTTATGTGGTTATTTTAGCAAAGCCTCTACAATTATTTACTAATTATTTACTACTAACCAATAGAATGATTAATTATCATTGGGATTGTTATTAGTAATATTAAATAAGTTTACTAACCTTTTTTATTTTTATAGAGGTTAAATTATATATTAATATCGTTATTAAGCTAAATTATTTTGTATTAGGATTATTTTTAATTTCTATATTAATTTTAGTTAGGATTAGTGTTATCATTGTTATTGGTAATTATTATCCGATTCGTTTTAATTGACTATTATCTTTTAGCTAGCAGGTAATTAGTGGTTTTATTAGTTAATACTGATTAATTACTTTGTTAATTAGAGGATGGGTCAATCGCAGGTGTATTGGGTCAAGGGGTTTGGGCCAACTGTGTTGAGGGTATTGGGCCGGGTTCGTATGGATTGGGGTGGCGGACCGGGTCAAACCGACCCAGTCCTGTTCACTTTCTTCTTCGTTCTCAAGCACAGAGAAACCCTAGCTTCAGCGGCGCAGCCGCTCACCATATTCGACCCAGGCCCATGAACAAGGGATCTCAATCTTCAGACCAAACTCAATCACAATCAATTATTAACAAAAACAGTTCAAGAATCAAATCTTTCCCTTGAATCTTAAATCAAACAAATAAAATCTAATCTGAATGAACTTAAACGAAATCAAATAGTTTATAAAATCTGAATATTACAATCGAGTCAAATCTGGAATAAAATCAATTACAACCAAAAGTATGAATCAATCTATAAACTAATTGAATCTAATTTCCTAATTAAAAAACTAAACCCTAACTATAAATTAAAAAGAAATTAGATGAAAGGGGGAGATTGTTGGCTGGAAGAAAGAGTCCTTGCACCGTGAACCAACCCTAAGCGCGATCTTCATCTTCATACCTGCAAATCACACACACAGAAAGAAATCAGAAGGAGAACGAGGAGCTTACACGTCCAGAAATTCAAGAACACAAGGTAAGATCGATCCACTTAGCTTAGCTTTGCATGCGAGTTGTTTATTTTTGTCTGGATCTGGGCTTCGATTAGGGTAGGGTTATGGTGTTTGGGGTTAGGATTTGAAGGTTGAAGATGAAGATCATATGGATCTTCATCTGGAGTGGCTATTCTGGGTTCAAACGATATGAAGGTTTGAGTTTCCCGGTTGAACATCAACCGGAAAACTGGGATTTACGGTGGTGCATGGTGGGGCCGAGGGTGGTTAACGGTGGGTTTTGGGGTGTTTCTGGGTTTCATTGGAGAAAGAGAGAGAAATGGAGAGAGGATATGAGAGAATGTTGGGAAGGGAGAACGAAAAATGAAAAGGAAATGTGGGTTTTGGGTAATTGTTACACCGGCCGTTGGATCAACGCCAAGTGGCTTCACGATAGCCACTTGGCAGGCGTCGAGACTTTGATCTCGTGCCACGTCCGTTCCGTGTTCCCTCAGTCAACGAAGACATGCAGACCATAGGATCCGCGCTAGATCTAGATCAACGGCGCAGACTTCATTCTCCACCATAGGACCGCATATACGCGTGCGTTGAATTCAGGTGGACTCCAAACTTAAATTGGCCTAATTCTTTTCTATTCACACCCTTTCAAATTGCTAGCTCTTAACAAAACACACCCCCCTGCGCCTATATTAAAATAAAGCTAATTATTTTGTTTAATTGTTTTTTCTTTGATAACTTAATTTTCTCCTCGAACCGAATAAACCCATTAGTCGCACTAGACGAGAAATATTTTTTTTATTTTTATTTATTAATTCTAAATCAATTCTCTCCTCGACTCGACTAAATCTATTAGTCGCTTTAGACGAGAGATAAAAAATACATAAAATCCAAAACACATTTAATTTGCTGCCCGTGACGATCAATCTATCGATCTGAGTAACCAGCAATGCCCCTTAATCCGTTAGCTATACTGAACAAATCTATTGGTCACCGCATCTAACGGTGCCATATCAAATCAGGCTTGTACGCCCAAACAAACATTCAAAACACACTAAACCACGACACTACGGATTTTTATCCTAGGCAATTCAAAATGCCTTTCAGATCAAATTCAAACTACGATAGGCCATTCAAAAAAATCCTTCAAACACTTTCATAATCAATTCAAAGGCGTACAACCCTGTGCCCGAACTACGTTGACTCTGATTCTCCCTAAGGAGATACGTAGCACTTGGATAACCAAGGCGAGTCCCCTTCCCTAAAATCTCAATTTTGCCCTTTTCACTTCTTTAGCTATTATCCTAAATATCTTAGCCATAAATTGTTACCTTAGATTCAAAGCCATAGGAAAGGGTTGAGGGTGCCTAACACCTTCCCTCGACCTAATTATAATAACTTACCCCGATCTCTTAACTGCGTAGGGTTTCCTATTCGCCCTTCAGAATAGGTGGCGACTCTAAACCTTCAAATTTAGGGCAGGTTGCTACAGGGAGGAGGAAGGTGATAAGGTTTTTTTCTGGTCGATGATAGAACAAGAGAGATAAAGAGGGTTACACGAAAAAGAAGATAAGAGTGGTAGAGAGAGGTTAGATTCTATGAAATTAGAATGGTAGAGAAAGAGGGTTACACGAAAAAGAAGAGAAAAGTGAGTTTTTAGTTGAAGATTCAATAATTGGTGGTTTTGAGGAATTGAGAAATTTGAGAAAAAAATGGGTTTTTAGTTCAAGATTCAAAAATAGGTTTTCATTTTGGGGAAGAAGATGAAGAATTAAATTAAAATACTGGAAAAAAATATAGTGTCCGTTTTTTCATCGCTAAAGTTACACGTCAGCAGATAATTGACTTCGTCAGTGAAATTTGGACGGAAAGGACTAACGTGACACATTTTGAAAAATTAAAGGACCAAAATGGTCTTTTTTAAAATTAAGGGACCAAAACGAATCCCAACCTAAAGTTACGGGACTAAAAAGGGTACTTAGCCTTACAATGACACATGCAAAAGTTTAGATTGCAATCCACAATATCATTACAATGATGCATACAAAAGTTTAGATTGCGATTCACAATATCGTTAGTGATGCATTCGAAAGTATAGATTGCAATTCAC
This sequence comes from Vicia villosa, assembly GCF_029867415.1. Classification (NCBI taxonomy): domain Eukaryota; kingdom Viridiplantae; phylum Streptophyta; class Magnoliopsida; order Fabales; family Fabaceae; genus Vicia; species Vicia villosa. Next base: position 166,203,090 of record NC_081180.1, read on the forward strand.
GATATAATTATGCATAAAAAAATTTAGATTGCAATTCACAATATCATTATGCATAAAAAAATTTAGATTGCAATTCACAATATCATTACCATGATGCATAGAAAATTGTATATTGCAATTCACAATATCATTACCATGATGCATAGAAAAAATTAGATTGCAAAAAAAATGAAAATTGTTCTGGACTGGGCCAACGCCTGGTAGAATTGGACTATGGCCCAAATCCATTCGAGTTATGGACTGGGCTAATGCCTGGTTCCGTTGGATTAAACGCGTGGCCTCCTCGTCAGTCGGGCATAAACCATGCGACCTTCGGTCATTCAACACCATTAGCTCTAGGACGGGAAGGGCTTGGCCTGGACGGGGACACATGCCCGACCCTGGGGCAGGCACTCCCTGCGAGCGTTCCCACTCACTCCTTCAGGCGGGGACCCCCTCCTCGTAGGGTTCCTTCACTCCCAATCCTCCGAATAATGTGGAGTCCACGCGCTCCCTGAAAGACCGCGTCTCCCCTTAAACTTCGGAGTGGTTGACCCAGGATGGAGACCACGTGCTGGTCTCCACTACACACGTAGGATCCTGACAGTCTCCGAATTGGGCCTGGGCATCCAGTCCAATAGCAAGACCTTGGCCCAGCGCAGGGGGCTATAAATACCCTATTTCACTAGAGGGTTAGGTAACTTCATTAATTATCTTGTACCTTGTACATGCATTCTGATTGCTCCTTCTTCTCACTTTGACATCGGAGTACCTTGCAGGTACACCCCCTAGTTCATAGAAGATCCAGTTCCTTGCAAGCTGTAATACAATAAACTGACTTTATTGAAATGTCGCGGTAAGCAAGAGTCGCCACCGACTTTTATTTTATCCAATCAAGAAAGGCTAAAAGAACAGGAAAAGACCTTTTAAAAAGATTTTGAGTTCGGGGGTAAGTTATACAAAGGGAAGGTGTAAGGCACCCTTTGCATCCATGGTTATCCATGGGCTCTTAATTGCTTAGCTCAGTTTATTTTCAAAATGTTTGAATTGTTTGAAAAGTAGGGTGTGAATAGAAAAACCTTTGAAGAAGAACTTTAGCTTGTAAATAAGCGTAGTCTTTTTGAATTTGATTTGAAAAAGGAGTGGGAAAAGAATTTTGAATTTAGAGCAAGCAATTAGTAGCAACTACCCTAAGTTTTGAAAGATCGCTCTTTTAGCTTTTCGGGCGAAAGGGTCTATCCATACCATGAGAGGGCAGGAAGTCTTTCAATTGGATGTTAAGGGTCATCGAGAAAAGTATCGTTCGCCATAAAACTGTCCCTACCATAAAAGGGTAGATAGCTAAGGGAAAGATATAATAGTCATTAATCTTTTAGGCATCATGCGAGGATACCTTAGCAATTGGGACAATCATCTTTTACCGAGGCAACTTCGAGGGACTAGATGATTTTAAATCTCTTTAGGCAACCTTGCTTTAAGTATCCTCGAAATCGAGGGACGTGACTATTTAGTATAATTAGAGGCAACAGGCAACAGATAAATAAGGCAACAAGGCAACGAGAGGGATTACCCTAAAGGTGTGTGGGTGCACAATCACTAGTTAACTTCGATGATATTTATCTTGTAAATTAGTGATCTATGTTCAATTCATGGTTTATCACTCCCTAGGGTTACTATCCACGCAGTTTAAAATTGCAGAAATTAAAGGCAGAAAAAAATATAAAGTCCTACGCTATTACAATAAACACCTGCGGGGAAGGGGAAATAAAAGCAAAAAATAAGAGGGATAAATAATTAATTTAAATATCTTGAATGCCTTGATCTTCCTCGAACTCTGAAAATTAAAAGGAAAATAATAAGGGTTAGTGTATGAGTGATTCATGGACTATTGACGTAAACCCTATTTTAATCAAGAGGCGAAATAAAAATAAAATGATGTTTAAACAAAAGAAATTAGAAACTTAGCTTTTTTTGATCTGGTAGGGCGCGTAGCTGAAAGATCTTGATTAACCCTGCAAATTAGCCACGAAGAAGAGAAAAAAAATGTTAGTGCATTAACTGATCTAAACCCTAATTGATTACAAACCCTAATTGATTACAAACCCTAAAAAGTTTACAAACCCTAAAAAGTTTACAAACCCTAAAAAGTTTACCTAAAAGGGTTATTTAAGAAAACTTATTGTGACCAACAAGGTTTATAAGGCTTAAAAATGCGTTAGTGGATAACACCTACCTGAGGATTCTAGGGTTTATAAATGAATCGAGGTTAACAAACCTAAAAATTAAATATTAATTTTCAACCTAATCAATTAATTGATTAAAAGTATATATGAAAATAGAATTGAATTTAAATAAAAAAAACAACTATTAATAGAATAAGAAAGTCGAGTTTATGATTAAAATCAATAATTATAAAAATTAACATTATTTAGTAAATATAACCCTTTTTAGAAAAGTAATTAATAAGAAAAAAGAAAAAGAAAATAAAATAGAGAGAGATTATAATTAAAGAAAATTAAAAGAATTTAAAACTCAGCTTTGGATTTGGTGTAGTTGAGTCTTGAGGGCATATGGTGGACTTGCGTGCCTGGAAGCGTTGGATCTGGCCACATGAATATCTGGTGGTTGATGGTTGAGGTACGCTGTGGTCCTCCCTGAGTGTGTTGCATGGAATATGTAAGAAAAACATTGTAAAATTAAATTGCCACTGAGTGGGGCTCGAACCTGGTCCCCTTAAGTCATCAGGGTCTCTCTCTTGCCAACTGTACTAGAAGTATTAGCTGTTAATGGTAAGGAGACAAACAAATAAATATTAAAACGCAATAATGGCGTAAAATCAAAAAGGGATAGTCAACGTGGTCCCCACATGCGCTGTCAACCACTCATAAAGAGAGAGAAAAGTTGGATTGTTTGACTGGCCCATAAGGATACACCACGCGTCCATCTTCTTCACCATTCTAGGCATAGAAATTGCTACGGAATTTCGAGACAATTGGCTTCGATATTTCCGTGGTTAAACATGCAAATCACATAATTCATGCAAGGGCTATGGTTCAGCTACGATTTAGCGGCGGTTGCATCCGTAGCTATACCTGCAAAACCAAAATTTATCGAAACAGCATCTAACAACTAATAAAAGCACCCAGATTACTTAATTAAGGTTCCCTGAATTCAAATATAGAGTTATTTTTTAATGAAACCTCCTATAAGTATGAAAACGAGAATGAACAAGTTCCATGCCCTAATAATGGTGAATTCTTCCTTGCGTGTTATGGCAGCGTCCCATCGATCCAGGCTTCCTCTAAATAAACCATAAGCTCAAATATGCAGTTAGATTTGATTAAAACGCGTTAAATCATGGCAAACGAGATTCAAGTATGCATGGAATAATATGAACATGGTGCACTCATGCTACACGTTATGGGGCTTCAACCATGATCCATACTTACTCTATACTACCTGGAGAGGGGATTGGAAGGATCGTTTGGCCTTGAAAGTGGCTCCAATAGGGAATACGAATTTCAAACTTTTCTTTGGAATTTTGGAAGCATGGAAACCCTAGTATTTTGTCCTTTTTTCGTCCTCATTTGCTGTCTAGAATTGTTAGGTATATATAGTGGGATGATTTAGGTTAAAAAGAATGGAAAGAAATCATGCCCTTGGAAAGATTGAAATTTGATTTGAATTAAGTTTAAAATTTCTATTTTTGCACCATACCTTTCCTATCATCAAACCAATGAATTTCAATTATTTAAATTATATATAATATTCATGATTTGATTGGAAAAATAATCTTTGAGAATCCCTTGAATATCTTCATTATTTATTTAATTAAGTTTGATTTTTAATGGATAAAAATAAAAAAATAATGAAATAAATAAAAGAATAATGCATGGATGGGTTTATTGGTCGTGGACCATGTTAGAAACAAGTTCCTAACATAAAAAGATAGACCCATTTAGAAGAAAACCCGTTTTGCTCAATATTGACTTTATGCGCTTTCTCCGAAATTGGTCAACTTCAACAAGTCATAACTCATTCAATTTTTATCATATGGAGATGTTCTAGGACTTTTTGGAAAGCCCAAGATGTCTTCTACAAGCCACTTTGGAACATATTTTGCATTTGGAGATTTTATCTTGATGATATGGCTCCTGACAAAAAATAGCTTTTGCGATCTTTTAGAAGGACCTGTAATGTATTGGCTCATATCTCTTATGCGGAAGTATTTCTTGACCTTGGGCCCAACATCAAAGTTGTAGAGAATAAAATTTCCTTGAGTATGAGCTTTTTTTGAGGAATTTTTTAGAAAGTATGAGAGAGTTATGGCTGGTCAAAGTTCGGTTGACTTTTACCTAGAAACCCTAATTTAACAACTTTGTACTTTTGATGATTTCTGAGTTTTCCTTGATGAATCATGATCAATCCTTAATCAAATGATGAATGATACTTCAAAATATTGATGTTGACAAAAAATCAGGAGCTCTGACTGTGGTTTGACCATAGTTTGACTTTTAGGTCAACTAGTCGATTATTGACCATTTGAGCTGTTGATTGATCAATCTTATGAATCAGAGCTTGAAACTTGGCATGAGGACCCTTTGAAGCATATGAGAGGCCATGGGATCCATTTGAGGCATTAGAAGTTGATTTCTCGTTGAGAAAACAAAACCCTAGTTGGAGGGTTGTTGTTTAGGAGAATGTGCAGTCAGTCAAGTCTTGAGCTTTTGACATCTTGAATATGGTGGCCAAATTTTGGGGTATGACAGTTGCCCCTGTTCAATCTTCATAAACTTGAAGATGTAGAGTGGTTTGTACGCCAGTCGGTATCTGAAGGTAGAAAAGGATTGAACACTAGAATACCCAGGAACTTGCCCCGGCTGAAGCAGGGACTTTTGCCGGAGACGGGCTTAAAGATGTCGTCCAAGTGTTGGAAAAGATGTATGGGACGAGCTTAAAGATGCCATCTGATAGATGCCATCAGTTGATGAATTGAAGTGCGTCAGATTGATTCATACATTAGACCACATCTGTGGTGTCAGAATTTATTGGCTCGATTGCCCTGAGCGTCTGGATCATATGAGCGAATCGATTGTCGTGACTCTATCGTCTTAACCCCATCATCGTGACTTCATTGTCATGATTGTTTCTGAACTGAATACCAGGATTATATATGTGACTCAATTGTCGTGACTTCATTGTCGTGACTTCATTGTTGTGACTCCATTGTCGTGATTCCATTATCGTGACTCAGTTGTCGTGATTCTATTATCGTGACTCAGTTGTCGTGATTCTGTCATCGTGACTCGGTTGTCGTGATTCCATTATCGTGACTCGGTTGTCGTGATTCCATTATCGTGACTCGGTTGTCGTGATTCTATTATCGTGACTCAGTTGTCGTGATTCCATCATCGTGACTCAGTTGTCGTGATTCCATTATCGTGACTCAGTTGTCGTGATTCCATCATCGTGACTCAGTTGTCGTGACTTCGTTGTCGTGACTCGGTTTTCGTGACTCCATTATCGTGACTCAGTTGTAATGACTTCGTTGTCGTGACTCGGTTGTCGTGATTCCATTATCGTGACTCAGTTGTTGTGACTCAATTATCGTGATTCCATTATCGTGACTCAGTTGTCGTGATTCAATTATCGTGACTCCATTGTCGTGATTCCATTATCGTGACTCCATTGTCGTGACTCCATTGTCGTGGTCTTTTCTGAATTGAGTGTCATGATTAAGTCTGTCTCTTTCTTTGATCGTGTCAGTACCGTTCTTAGTAACTGAATTAGATCTTTGAAGGATGATCGTGTCTACACCGTTCGTGATGATAGAATTAGATCTTGGAATATTGATCGTGTCAGCACCGTTCGTAGTAACTGAATTAGATCTCAGAAGATGATCGTGTATACACCGTTCGTGATGATAGAATTAGATCTTTGAAGATTGATCGTGTCAGCACCGTTCGTAGTAACTGAATTAGATCTTGGAAAGATGATCGTGTTTACACCGTTCGTGATGATAGAATTAGATCTTCGAATGTTGATCGTGTCAGCACTGTTCGTAGTAACTGAATTAGATCTTGGAAAGATGATCGTGTCTACACCGTTCATGATGATAGAATTAGATCTTTGAATGTTGATCGTGTCAGCATCGTTCGTAGTGTCATACCCCAAAATTTGCCCTCCTCTATGCATCTTCAATGGCTCAAGGTTCAAAGGCTTATTCAGGTCGCTCCCTCTCCTAATCAATGATCTCCAAAACTAGGGTTTTCATTTTATCAAAGGATTGTGAATATTCAAGGCCTCAAATGGATCTCAAGGTGTCTCACATATATCAAGGCACCTCCATGTCAAAAGTCAAGCTACCATTCCAAAGATTGCTCACTCAATGGCTCAGATGACCAATAATCGACTATGTTGACCTAAAAGTCAACCATAGTCAAAGTACAGTCAAACTTCAAGATTTTTGGTCAAGATCAAGTATGTGAGGTTATATCCATCATTTGATCAAAGGTTGATCATGATCCATCAATAGAAACTCAGAAATGAACAAATTCAAATGGTTCAAATTAGGTTTTTTTAATAGGAAAAGTCAACTCAAATTTGACTGGGCATAACTCTCTCATACTTTATCAGAAATTCCTCACTCAAAGCCTATTCTGAAGGAAATTGGATTTTCTACAACTTTGTATCTCACAAGCCAAGGCCAGAAATGCTTCATTCAAGAGATATGGTCCAAGAGATTATAGGTCCTCCAAAAAGTCAATAAAATATACCTTTTGGGTCAAAGCTCATAACTTGAGCATGGAAGCTCCAATTGAGGTGAAACCAAAAGGAGGTTTTAAAGGACTCTTTGAGCTTTCCAAAAAGTCCTAGAACATGGTCATAGGGCAAATAATAAAGGAGATACAGGGCTTAAAAGTTGGGTGATTTTTAAGATATACATGAAATCCTAATTGCCCAAAACTTGGTTTTTGAACTAATGGGCCTAAGATTGTCATTCCAAGCATGGCCATGACCCATAATTTGACCTCTAAATCCATCCCCATATTTTTATCATTTTTATTTATATTTATTTGAATTTTAGTCAAATTAAAATACAAATAAATTAAATAAAATATAGGAAAGATGGATAAAATCTATGGCTTTAGTATCGGATCACATTTGCAACCCAATTAACACCATGAGGTCCACAAAAACGTGCAAGGCTAGGGCATGAGGAGAGACTTCAAAAATAGAAAGTTTGGTGCCATATTTGCCCTAAGATTTATAAGGATTTAAACAAGAAAACCTAGGCCATTGAGAGCCCTAATTGGTTGGCCTATATATTCATGGTATTTGTCACGCAAAAAGGGGTTGGAGGATGGCTGAAAAGGAGCGCTTGTCAAAAGAGGAAAATTAGAAAGAATGAGAGCATGATCCATGGCATGATCTATCACGTTTCAGTGGATTCCAGATGTCTACATGTATTCCTGGAGTTCCAAAGGGTTGAATCAGGTGGTCGCACGAAACCAAAGCCACTCAGATTGCTCTTCCAAGACCGCACCATTTGATGAAAGGTTCAATTTCGAATTCTCTTTATTTCTTGCGATATAAATCGGTTTTATGCACCCAGATATGTGGAGAGTCCTCTTTAGAATTGTTTAGAATCGTTGCCCTTGAGTTTATACGTGGGAATGGAACGGTGCCATTGTTAGGGCACAAGGTTTGTACCGGTTCGTATTGCCACTTGCAGGGAGTTTCAGATCAAAAGGACCTCACCATCGAATTCGTGGGGTCCGAATTAGTGGGTAAGGGTACCTTTGGACTCTGTTTTGTGCAGGTTCGCCGGCTGAGCAAAATCATTCCATCGGAGAAGATGCATGAAACCACCGTCGGTGGTGGTTTGACCCTTCAAGGGCTGGTCAGAAGCCATCGTGGCACGTTCAAGCGCCTCCATTGGCCGGTCAGCGAACTCAGACTCTCTCTCCCCTTGTTATTGGATTCGCGCAGATCCCTGGGTCCCACGTGGATATTTGGTTTGACTGTCTATTAATTCTTTGTCTTTTCTATATAATTGATGCTGTGTATATTACAAATAACAAGTTATTCTCAGCATATTTGGCAAGGGACAAAGATGAGGCTCTGCTAGGGCACGAGCTCGATCCCTGGTAAGGGATTTGTTTTTTTTACAAATTAGTTGATGGTTGATCTGGTATCCACGCCCGATGTGTGTCTACGATAGGCGCTTATCTTTCAGTCATTGGATCATCATGAAAGCAGATCCAACGTATCAGGGATTGGAGGAGTACCATGGACACCCAAGGAGCCAACGCACAGGATCTCGCCCCAGGTGTCTTTGTTTTATTGTTTTATTTTTGTTTTTTCATAACTAGATTAAAAATATCAAATTCAATTAATTTGTTTAAATAGGATTATTATATAATTAGGATTATAATAAAACTAGGATTAGGGCCATAGCTATTTCCCCGGTTATCTTTCCGACTAGTCGATTTATTTATTTTAATTGATTTTAATTGATTAAAATCATAAAAAAACCTAGGAAATTGTTATCAATTAGGGTTTGCCCAATCCCACTGGCCATTGGCCAAAGTGTTAGGATTTTTATTTATTATTCGTTCTGACTAAATCCATTAGTCGCAATGGTTAATAATCGATTAATTTAATTAATCAAATCCAACAATAAAATACAATTATATTTTGCTAAATGGTTTTAACCAAAGCTATTGGTTACGATGATTAGTATTTCTCCTTATCAATTCGTTATTATTCGTAATCAAATCTATTGATTATGAGGGGTAACAATCAAATTAATTATTTAAAATACACACATTTGTTATTCGTGATAATCAAATCCATCGATTATAGTGGTTAGCAATCCTCCCTTCAATCCGTTAACCATGGTGGTCAAACCTATTGATCATCGCAACTAACGGTAACATATTAAATCAGGGTTGTACGCCCAAAACCTTAAAACATTTCCCAAACCTTTTCAAACTACGAATTATCACAACTACGATAGGCCACTCAAAAAGCCTCCAAAACCATATCAAATCAAATTTCGACCCTAAGGGCGTACAACCCTTTCCCGAACTACGTAGACTCTGATCCTCCATAAGGAGGTACGTAGGCACTTGGCAACAAGGCGAGTCCCCTTCCCCACAAATCTCATTTTTTCCCGATTTTATTTCCTAAATCATAAACCTTTAATCTTAATAATTTGCCATTTACCCTATTAACTGTCTGTTACCTTTCTTTATGTTAGCCATAAACCTAACCTTATAGTGTAAACCTTAGGAAAGGGTTGAGGGTGTCTAACACCTTCCCTCGATCTGAATATAGTATCTTATCCTGAATTTCAATAACTGCGCGAGGTTTCCTATTCGCCTTGGTAGAATAGGTGGCGACTCTAAAGGTTAATTTTTTAGGGCAGGTTGCTACAGCTGGCGACTCTGCTGGGGAAACACTATAATGGTGATTATTATGCTCCTATATGTTTTGGTAGGGTTTAGGTTTTTGATAAATTTTTAGGTTTTTGGCAAACTTTTAGGGTTTGGCTAATTTTCCATTTTAGGGTTATGATTTTTTTTTTATAATTATTTAAATTTTATTTATTTATTTATTTATTTATAATTTCAACTGTTTACATCAGTGTAAATAAATACCAGTTATACTTGCTGTTTTACTGTATTTTTTTACAAGCAGCTGGATTGTGAGGTTAGTTCCTTTGAATATTTAAAATTTTATTTTATTTATTTATTTATAATTTCAGCTGTTTACATTAGTGTAAATAAATATCAGTCTATTTAAATATTTGCTGTTACTGTATTTTTTACTATAAGCGGCTGGACTTTGAGGTTAGTTTTTTAATATTCAAATTTAAATCCATTTATTTATTTATCTACATCTTTATCTATTTACAGTAATTTTATTTATTTATTTTTTACTGTAATTTAAATAAATATTTGCTTATTTATTTTTATTGTTGTTGATATAATTGTTGTTGTTTATACTGTTGGGTATATGATATTGTTGTTAAAACCTAAGTGTGGGAGTTATCCTTGAGATCAGGGGGGACTTGAATCGCCTACGAGTCTCATTGATAACTCCACTCGGAGTGGGTTGAATATTCGGAAATGTCCAAAACGAAGCTTGACTTTGTTGAGGGCAGGACTGGATATTTAGCTGATCTCTCCGAGAACCTACCCCAAAAATTCGAACCTCATTGGATAAAATGAGTTGTTCTAAAATCCAAAGAGACAGAAAGTCTCGGAGGCTACGAACGACCCCATGAGACCCTTGTTTAGAACATACCAATGGGAAGGGTAGCCTCCCTAAGCCGTCATGCCGAACCTATGAACCTAGGACTTTTGTGCTTCTATGCTTATTATATGTTTGCAATTTATATACTTCAAATATCTATGCGTTTCAATTTTGCAGGTATCCCTACGTGGTCCCTAGCCTGTAGGGACTCTAATTTCTAAGACCACGTCTTTCCCATGAAGGACATCACCATCTATGCATTCCCTAGCCTGTAGGGATTTTATTTTTATATCCTTGTGTTTTTACAACTACGTGTCCTTCCCACGAAGGACATCTTCATTTACGCATGTCTATTGGCCTCTCGATGGCCATGAGACTTAGTAACTGTCTTGAACGGTCACCCCGTGCTTGCTCCCGCGCATCCCCTAACTCGTAGGGTTTTGAATTCCCATTTATACATCTTTCATCCCTATCTTGTAGGGATTTCATTTTCTCCAATATCGTCCTTAGATAGGTTGCGTTCACATAGAGAACCTTCCCACGAGGGACAACTTCGTAAGTACACGTCGAATGGCCTCTCGATGGCTATGAGATTTGGTGATTGTCTTGAACGGTCATCAGCTGCTACTTTCCGCGCACTTCCTAATCTATTCCAATTAACGTGTTATAATATCTAGCTTGCAAGTATCTCTTTAGAGTCTAATGTCATCCCTAAATCCGCATAGGCTATCCTTAGGATTATATCTATCGTGCGTCCGCATTGCATTACATACAAGGAGAAGTCTTTTACATACGCACACATTTGCATTTTCATGAATTCATACATTTACATTTCTATTTTCGCCCGCATCTATACTTACCATGCTAGCCAATTTCCCGATACTCACGAAGAAGACCAAAGAGGATCATCAACTATGGAGAAAGGAGAATAAAAGATCTTGGTCTTACTAAGGAGAAAAATGATGCCTTTTGCCATGCCAGTTACATGTCCATGCCTTTTCGAAACAGGATTGTAAATACAACAAATGCTATCATTGAGCAAGGATTAGTTCAACAAAGAAGTTCCCTCATAGATACACTCAAGAGGTATCTAGTCATTAAGGGGTTCATCTTAGAACATAGCAAACATTACAAGAACGCTCTACGATAACCTGGGGACAAGGGTTAGTCCAGCTGGGGCAATATCTTTAACAAAGATGCATAACTACGATGGAGGGAAGGCGACATATGTTGACTCCCCACCAAGGGGCAAAGGGTCATAAGCTTTCTTCATCAAATCTACAAATTCTGAAAGTTTGCGAATGGTGTGATACTATCCTTAGGAAAAGCAAAAGGGGTTCAGTCAAAGGAAACTCGTGAAGTTCCGATACGACGAAAACCCACCGCTAATAATTTATTCCCGACAGATTCGACGTGCCCAAGGAGAATTCGAGATTACCCTTCACTTCTACAAGTACATGAACTAAGGAGTAGAATATGGTCAACAGACTCACAAAGAAGATTGCCCTTAGGATTAATAGGTTTATCGTTTCAAGTTGTAATTTCTACGATCACAAAGTGTTATTTGATGTAAAACGTCGTGTCTTTCAAATAGTGATTCAATAAAATCATGCATATTTTGAAATCAATTCATTCGCTTCATTCGCTCACTAATACGACTTTCCACTCGCACCCTTCTATTCTATTTCAAACTCGACTTTCAATTATTAACAAACTTAAGGGAGAATGGCGAATACAAATAACTAAGTCCAGCTAAATATATGCTTTCAAGGTAAGACCGAACCGACGATGTACAGGCATTGTTTCAAATCCCTAAACAGTGGAGGTATAAGGATGTTAATCCCTCATCACCCCCCCGAGCCAGGAGTTGGAGTTTGTTTCTACTTTTCAAAAAAATCCTTGATTTCAACCAGGGGCAGGGTAGATTTCAATTAATTCAATGTCGTGTTTTGGTTGTCAAGAGAATCAAGCAAGCAAAGCAAAGGTTCAAGCATATCTTCTTCCTCGCGTTTGTCCAAGATTGAGGAAGCAATGGAGATAACATTCATAACATCTTCTCCCTCAACACATCATTCAAGATCGAGGAAGTTATCAAAGTCGAAGCTTACAAATCAAAGTCAAACATGGTAGTCACAATATTCAATATTCAATATTCAACATTCAAGGATTAAATATCAAAAAGAGCATTCAAAAGAAAAACGCCCGCTAAGTCAAAATGGAAAATTTCATGAAAGAAAACAAAAATGACTTAGGCAAAATTAGGGCATCCCAATGGATCAAATTCAAAGGAATTGATTCATGCAAAAATAAGGGATAAAAAAACAAAACAAAGGCTAAATACAAAGGATAATCTTGTGACTGCTAAATCATCGAAGCTTCCTAGCCAATGCTTGGATCTCTATACATTTTTCATCAATGCTTGGATCTCTACTAAGGCTTCTGCTCGACATCAGAACTGAAACGATTCTCTTACAAACAAAAGCACACTCATTGGATTAAGCGAATTTTTAGGAGTTGGAGAACATCAAGGAGAAATGGGTGGGTTAAATAAATTTGAGCCTTATATCCATTTTTTCTTAAAACATGAACCATGCCAAGTTACAACAGTTAAAAGTCCTAACTGAGGCAAGGTTAACCACGAGAGCATATTAAAGCAGGATTTTGTTATACCGACTCCTAAGTTTGTTAAAACTATTTCTAACCACTACGCTTCTTCAAGCATTCATTTCTAATCATCTAGTCCTAATTCATAACGGACTTCGATTTCAAAATTTGCATCCGCATTATATTGGATTTACTTCTCAAAGGGTACAACATCATCTACGAATATACACTTAGCACTCACGGAAATCTCGAATTTGGTTTGACCAAAGGCGATCATTTCTGATAAAGACTCTCGAATGGGGAAACCACGTCCATAAGGTTTTCCTAAACAGGGGCAAAACTTCAATGATTATAGGGGCATACAAGCAAGGATCCTATTAACTAGGGGCATTCTCCCTAAGGTCCAATTGACTTGGGTCATATCTCGAAGCAATCTCAATCAGGGGCATGTCGAACATGGGGGAAATTTAAAAGGATAGAACACCATGGATAACCCTCCATACCCTGGAAATCAAAGGCATACCGTTCAATCTAAACGTCGAAGCATATGACAAGGTTGTTTCCCGGGGCACTTCCCTCATGATTTAGAGATCATAGGCATCTTTTCCCACGGAAATATTGGGGCAATGGATATTAAACCCATAAGACGCACAACAAAAGGAAAAGGCGTCTTCATACTTTACAACCTCGAACCAATCTTTCTCCTAACTACGATCTTCAAAGTTCAAAAAAAAAATAGGTATTGGGAAATCGCGCTAGCATCCAACAACCTTACAATATTAGCGAACTATGTACGCTTTGGTTATCGACAACCTGTCATTGGAGTATCATGCAAGTACATATAAATCATGCATTACATACATTGGATGATACATTACACCACACCTTTTTAGGTAGTCTTCTTTAAGACAAATCCTACGATCATTTCCAAGAACCTTTTTAGGTAGTCTTCTTTAAGACATTCTTTCCTAAGGACCTTTTTAGGTAGTCTTTTTAAGACATTCTTTTTCTAAGAGCCTTTCTAGATAGTCTTCTCTAAGACAATCATCGTCATTTCCAAGAACCTTTTTAGGTAGTCTTCTTCAAGACATTATTTTTCTAAGTACCTTTTAGGGTAGTCTTCTCCAATATATTCTTTTTCTAAGTACCTTTTCAGGTAGTCTTCTCCAAGACATTCTTTTTCTAAGTACCTTTTCAGGTAGTCTTCTTTAAGACAATTTGTCATCCTTTTCAGGAACATCTCCAGGTAGTCTTCTTTAAGACATTCTAAAACCTTTTTAGGTGGCTTTTTCTAAGACATCCATTATCCTTTCCAAGAACTTTTTTAGGTAGTCTTTTAAGACATTTTTCAGCCTTCCCCAGTAGTCTTCTTTAAGACATTCCTCATCCTTTGCTAAAAACCTTTTCAGGTAGTCTTCTTTAAGACAAATAATCATATCCATTCCGGAAACCTTTTCAGGTAGTCTTATAGAAGACATTATTTTGATCCACTCATTACATCAATCAACATATGCATGAGCATAAGCATTATCCCATACATCAAAACGTCTGAGCCGTTACTCTGGTGCTAAACCATATTGTCCATTTGCTTCCCAGTAACCTTACCGATGCCAGTAACCTTACTGAGATATTTTTCCAATCACCTGATTGATGCTTTCCGGTAACTTTACCGATGCCAGTAACCTTACTGATTGTTTACTTTCCAATCACCTGATTGATGCTTTCCGGTAACCTTACCGATGCCAGTAACCTTGCTGGTTGTTAATTTCCAATCACCCAACTGATGTATCCCGGTAACCTTACCGATGCTAGCAACCTTGCTGCCCATTTCACTCATAAAACATATGCATACGCATTAGCATATCATCTAGTACATTCAAATACTACAAAAATCCAGTTTCCGACCCACGTGTCGTGAGTTCCCAACCCTTGTGTTGTGATAAGTGAGTTTCCAACCCTCGTGATGTGATAGATGTGTTCTCCGACCCTCGAGTCGTGAATATCTGATCCTCGAGTCATGAGTTTCTAAACATATCGTTTCCCACCGACCCGCGAGTCGTAAAACATTCGACATGCTATTGCCACTGACCCGCGAGTCGTAAAACATTCGACATGCTATTGCCACCGACCCAAGAGTCGTAAAACATTTGACATGCTATTGTCTCCGACCCACGAGTCGTAAAACATTGGACATACTATTGTCTCCGACCCGCGAGTCGTAAAACATTTGATGTGCTATTTTCTACGACCCTCGAGTCGTGAGTCTCCAAACAAGTAACTTGTTTCCCAAATGCTATTCCAAATTGATGACAAGGAAAGTGGTCTTTACCACAAACTTTTTTCCCAACTTCGACTTATTATGTTAGTCCCCGAGTAGTAATGAGTTATTTCTTCTCACGTTAGTCCCCTGGCGGTGATATGAAGCTACGTCTCTTTGGTACGTTAGTCTCCTGGCAGTAACCAAGATCTATTTCTATCATGTTAGTCCCTTGGCAATGATACACAACTACGACTTATTACGTTAGTCCCCGAGCAGTAATGAGTTATTTCTTATCACGTTAGTCCCTTGGTGGTGATATGAAGCTACGTCTCTTTGGTACGTTAGTCCCCTGGCAGTAACCAAGATCTATTTCTATCATGTTAGTCCCTTGGCAATGATACACAACTACGACTTATTACATTAGTCCCCGAGCAGTAATGAGTTATTTCTTATCACGTTAGTCCCCTGGCGTGAAGGATAGAAAAACACTTAGAAAGGGGGGGGGGGGTTGAATAAGTGTAGCTTTAAAACTTGTAAGATAAAAACAGTTTGCACAATAATTTTTATTCTGGTTCGTTGTTAACTAAACTACTCCAGTCCACCCCCTTGGAGTGATTTACCTCACCTGAGGATTTAATCCACTAATCACACGAGATTACAATGGTTTTCCAGTTAGACAACTTCTAAGTCTTCTAGAGTATACTGATCACAACCTGATCACTCTAGGAATAATCTGCTTAGATACCCTCTAAGACTTTCTAGAGTATACTGATCCACAACCTGATCACTCTAGTCCTTACAACTTAATGTAAACAAATTCTAAGAGTTACAATGCTTCTAATAAAGCTATTATCACAACTGTGATTTTCTCTTAAGTTTAAGCTTAATCTCACTAAAGTATTACAACAGCAATATAGTGAGTTCGATGAAGTTTGAGAGCTTTTGATTTGAACAGTGTTTCAGCAAGTTGGTTCAGAGTTCGTGATTCGTAAATGATCGATCACCATTTCTATTAAGTTTTGTCTTTCATCTGGCACAAATTTATCATCTCGGTAACACATTCAGTTGTTTTATTGCTTTTTAAGTTAAGTTTATCGCATTTACTAATTTGTAGTATTGCATTGCAGTTAGTTTAAAGTTTATATCAAAAGATCTTCTTGATGTCGTTGTTTGGTAGTGTTAGTGTTATAGGTTGATGCATGTGATCGGAGGAGCTAATGACAGGACTTGAGGGACTCCGTAAGGCTGAATGATGGGATTTGGTGAAGAATCAGGAGGTCAACACGGGCACCCGTGTACAACAACATGGCCCGTGTTGAAATGTGGCTGGAAAATTGATTTTGGTGCTGAAACAGAGCATTTACACGGGCACCCGTGTTCACAGACACGGACCGTGTGGAAAAGTGGCCAGAAACAAGTTTTTGAATCAAGAGGCAGACGAATAACACGGGCACCCGTGTGCAGCAACACGGCCCGTGTTGATGATGCGTGCTGATTATATGTTTGTATGTTTTCTTGCTCCAATGTGATCATTAAGGGTATTTTTGGTATTTGGCTTCAACCTGAATAGAAGAGAGATTATAAAAGCAACATTAGGGCAAGAGAGAAGAGATCTTTTGACAGATTAGAGAAAAGAATACAAGAGAAGATTGGAGAAAGCAAGGGTTTGGGAGAGAAGAAGATCTTCATGAACGGAAGCAATTGAAGATTCAATCTCCTCCAATTTCCTGTAATGTCTTTATTCATTATTATGTTTTCTTTGAATACTATGAGTAGCTAAACCCCCCCAATGCTAGGGGGTGGCTCTGATTTAACTTTGTAATGACTCTGAGTTTGCAATTGCAATAACAATCATGTTTTTAATTGTTGATTTATTCTCTTGATGTTTCTAATGCTTTTCCTTTCGGAAAAATTGGAATTGATCTATGATTGTCATTTAGGCGGACCACCATTGATAATGCTTTCATGAGAATATGCAATAATAGATATTACCTAGGACTAGGAATACCTTATAGTAACCGGATATTCTTGATAACTTAATTGCTTGATTTCATTGTAAACCTCTAAGGACTTAGGGTTTAGGATGAAGGATCAAAGGTTTTTTAACTAAGGACTTAGGATCAAACAACCTTAAGAACCGGTAATTGATTATTTAAAATAAGTTGTTGCAATAGAAATTTCAGAGTTGTTACCTTGTCAATCATCCACTATCCTTAGCATGTTACTCATATTTGGTACAAAGTCAATTTCATTTACTGCTTATTCTATTTTTCGTTAAGTTATAATTACCATACAAAACCCCATTGAAATTTTTGTTTAATTGAACCTTGAATTGAACTCATTATTCCTGCGCAGTCCCTGAGATCGACATTCGGGGAATTTTCCCTATTATTACAAGAGGCAAAATAGTACACTTGCTATTTTACCGATCAGTAAATCATAACATAGCTTCTCATCAGAACTTCATATTTATAAACGTTTGAGAAGATGACCGTTGGGAGAATTTAATGCTTTGCGTATTCCGTACAGCATTGCATTTAATGTTTCACTCTTTTGTCAACTACCTCGAGCCTTGCTTTTACTTTGTCTACTGGCGTTGCCTTTAATAGCTTTCAACGTTCCTTTTGTCAGTCAGCGTAGCCTGCCAGCTAGTACTTGCTTCTGATCTGATGTTTGTGTGAACAAAGTTTGTATATCATCAGAGTCAAACAGTTTGGTGTAGAGCATCTTCTTGTCTTCTGACCTTGAAGTGCTTATGAGCGTGATACCATGAGAACTTCAGTGCTTCTGCTTCTGATCTCAGGTCCTTCTGATGCTTCCATAGACCATGTTCTGATTCTGCTTGACCATCTTCTGATGTCTTGCCAGACCATGTTCTGATGTTGCATGCTGAACCTTCTAAGTCAGTGCTTCTTACGCTGATTTTGTGCATACTCTTTATATAATTCCTGAAATGGAAATTGCATAGTATTAGAGTACCATATTATCTCATACAAAATTCATATACATTGTTATCATCAAAACTAAGAATATTGATCAGAACAAATCTTGTTCTAACAATCTCCCCCTTTTTGATGATGACAAAAACATACATAAATGATATGAATTTGCGATCAGAATATCAGACGGCTAAAGACAATTACACAGCTATAGCATAAGCATATAAACATAGTGTGTGAATATGTCTCCCCCTGAGATTTACAATCTCCCCCTGAGATTTACAATCTCCCCCTGAGATAAATAATCTCCCCCTGAAATAAATACTGGAAGAAATTTATAAATAAAGGACTTCCCTGAGTATTTTCCATTTCAGTTGAGACGATCACATATGCTTAGATCTTCAGAACATTCATAGCTTCTGATTCTTGCTTCCATAGGACAGCTTCAGAGCTTGAATTTCTTCTTGAATCATTGCATGCTAGATTGTATCAGAACATTGTTGAATGTACCAGAGCATCATCAGAGCATCTCTACATCCTGAAATGTTACAGAACAAACTAAACGACAACAGTCAGATCATGATTGAATCAGAACATAAAATATGTAGCAGAACATATAATATGTATCAGAGCAAAAACAATAATGTTTCAGAGCATATTTAGAACTAAAACATGCATTAGAACATATAAGGAATAAGAATGTGTTAGAGCATATTCTATCATCAAAATATCATAACATTCTTCCTTCTTGCTTCTGATCTTGAAGCTTCACAGCACTCAGCTTGCTTCAATTTCCATGAGCTTGATTCCATACAGAATTGCTTTTCCTCATGTCTTTGCTTCTCATGTTGAGCTATTAAGAAGATCTTCACTTCCTGCAAAACACTCAAAGACACAGAAACTTGCAATTTCTTGTAAGAAATGTGGAGACTTTCTCCCAGCAACTGATAATATAAATCAGATCATTTATCACATTTTCTCCCCCTTTTTGTCATAACATCAAAAAACATAAAAGATTCAGATGATAAACGAAACAAAATGAGAGAAAAGAAGATAACTTTCATTGATTGCAAAAGGAGAATTGTCAGAAATACAAGAAAGATGCATAGAAGACAGATGCAAGAAACAAAGAGAAACTACTACGACACAAAGACTAAGACGACCCTAGCTTAGACATAATCTTGGCCAGCATGTCATGAATCCCAGCATTGCTCTCAGTCTGCCTCTCCATGAAAGTGCGGAACTCAGCATTAGTAGCATCTTGCGCGTCCATGCGAGAAGATAGCTTAACTTGGTTCTTCTGAATAACCTCTAGAGTCTTCACCAGAAGAGAGGGTTCACCAGAAGAAGCTTCACAACTTCTGTTCAGAGGGACAACATTCTGAACCGCAGCTTCCATAGTCAGATCATCACCTTGATGTTCCTCAACAGGAATAGTCCCAGCAGGATGATCTTCAGCATCAGCTTCTTCCATAGAAGCATCTCCTTCATATTCTGCAGCAGGAAGATCAAAATCTCCATTCTCAAGAGCTTGAAGAATGGCAGCAAGATTCCTTGGAGCAGAAGGACCTTCAACTTATGGAGGGTCAACAACTTCTGGAATGACCAAATTGGGGTCTTCCTCAGAAGGATTTTCCCTCAGAAAGTCAAACAAGGACTTGAAGTCTCCAGTCAGAACTGGATACTTAGGTCTCCATACCACAATATCTCTGCAAGGATTGTCCAGTAGCTCATCAACAAACATCTTCTCCTCAAGAATTCTCCTGTTTCTGATAGGATAATAATATACACCATTCTCAACTTCAAGAAGATAGCCAGCATAACCAGGAGCAGCAGCCACTAGTCTCTTCTGAACAGCCATAGCTCCCACCTGAAAATCTTGGCGAAAGCTTCTCCAGAGGTTTCTAGTTGAAACATCATCAAGATCATTGTTGAAGGCATCCTTCAAGATATCCAGCCTACTGATAACTTCATTTCTGAACAGCTCCAGGTAAATATGAGGTTCAGGTTCAGGAGGGTTGAATGTGAATTTGTAGTCAGGGTAGAGAAGGCAGTATGGGTTGAATTTTCTGGTAGGAAAGGGATGGGATATAGAAGGTGGAGGTGCTGTGGTTGAAGAAGATGGAATATCTGTGGAGATGGTTGATGAGGATGGTATATCAGTAGGGAGGGTTGATGATGATGGGATATCAGAAGGTGTGGGAGGACAAACATTTAGTGGAGTGGGGTTCAAAACAGGTGTAGAAAGAGATGGTTGAGAAGGATTTGGAATGGTGAAGGTGTTTTGAGGTTCAGAGGGAGGAGGTTGGATAGAAGATTGAGATTCAGAAGCAGATGGTTGATATACTTGCCTGGAGAAGTTACCCGTTCTTATTGTTTGAAAAGAATCCACTTTAAGAGGGTCATAAGTAACCTTCTGCCTCTTAGCTTCTTTAGCAGCTTCTTCTGCAGCCTTTCTCTTTAGCCTTGCTTCTTGCTTCTTTTGAGCCTTCTTCTAAAGATCAGCTTGAGAAGGAAGCACTCTTCCACGAATCCACGCAGGATCAACAGAAGATTGAGTTCTAACAGAAGCTTCCAAGTGATGCTTAACAGCCTTGTGAAGTTCTGCTTGGAACAATGTAGCAAAGCCTTCCACAGGAGTTCTTCTAGACAGAATATCTGTGGGAATCACAGGAGCAGAAGTTGTCTCCCTGATAAGTTGCAATCTTAACAAATCAACACCATTGATGGCAGGGCCATGAATCATTCCAAAGAACCTGGACGTTCCAATAGTCCTTAGAGAGCCCATCAAATCACTTTCTATCAGAATATCTGAGATCATTCTGGCGAAAGGAATAGTATATCTGGGAAGGTGAGGGTACTTCTCACGTTCTTCCTCTCTTGACTCTTAAATATCCAACTTCAGATTCTGAAACAGAATGTTGGAGATGTTCAGTTCAGTTCTTCTTCCAATGCAGAAGAGAGTGTATTTGTGATCAGGACTGATGTAAGAGGAGGAGAACGATTGCCTTATGTGATGGAGAGAACCCAGAATAATTTCAGCCCAAACTTGATAGAACACCCTCAATGTACCAATTTTATGAGATTCAATACCAGTAGCAAATGAGATTTGTTTTTCAACCTGTAGCCAACTAACTCTACCATGAAGAGGACCAGTGCATCCTTCTTCATCATCTAAGTTGTACAATTTCCTGATCATTTTCTCAGTTATCAGAACTTCATGCCCTAGCACGAAGGAGATGATAGTAGTTGGAGTAACGGTTGCATGAGCCCAAAAGTCTTTCACAAGAGTCGGATAAATTGGTCCAACCAATCTACCAAGATAGTTTGACCAGCCTTGTGCCAAGATCCTTGCATCAGGTTGGAAACCATTTGCTTTCAGATTTTCAAAGTCAACATACGACTCACAAAGAACTTCCATCTCTTCAGTAGGAATGGAACAGGTCTTCAACGGAGCAAAACCATGCTTGCTCAGAACCAGTTGAGTGGAAGAAACTTCTGTTGAGCTTGAATAACTTGATGTAGGATTCATGGTGAAATGCTTAGTTACAGACACAAGCTAGGGTTTATGCGATGAATGCAGAAAGAGAGGGACGAATGAAGAGAGAGAGCGAAAAAGATGAAATGAAGATGAAGCGGGGTATTTAAAAGATGAATAAAAGAAAATAATAAATGCAATATGGTTTAAGTGAAATGATTACAGAAAAACATGACATCAATTTGCATTTAATGAGAAATGACGTTAGGAGAGATAAAGTGACAAAATGAAATGATTTGCACAGTTACCTAGGGAGGCGTCTCCTCAACTGCACGCATGCTTGTCCATAAATAGTAACACGTGTTTGTTTTCTGGAAAACTGGTGACAACTGTTTTACTTTAAAAGAGATTCTGAATCAACTTAGATAATGAAACGTTAGTAATAACGGAATCAGAACTTCTAATTGATCATTATCAGAACTTCTTAAATACACATAATCCCAACACATTTCAGAATTTAACCATACATAAGATCTTCTCATCTTCTCATTCTGGGCATAAATCCATACTGATATTTTTCAGAATGAACTTAAATCTATCTTCAGCAAGGGGTTTTGTAAAGATATCAGCCCATTGGTGGTCTGTATCCACAAAGTTTAAAGAGAGGACACCCTTCTGAACATAGTCCCTAATGAAATGATGTTTAATCTCAATATGTTTAGCTTTGGAATGTAAGATAGGATTCTTAGATAAACAAATGGCAGAAGTATTATCACAGAAGATAGGAATGTTACTCTCATATATTTGATAATCTTCTAGCTGACTGTTATACCCCAAAATTTGCCCGCATCTTTTTTCAAAAAAACTCCAATCTGAAAATTAAGAGTCTCATATAATCATGGATTTTTATTTCAACAAATATCCTGACATATGAAATACTTAGTTTTTAGAATTTTTCTTATACAGTAATTTGGCTTGCAGTTGAATTTATTCTTACGCAAACGCCAAATACTGTTTATTACTTCACACATGCTATTTATTTATTTACAGATAAATAGTACTGACACAATTGGTACAGAGTTAAATCTTTTTGCAGGCGCAGAATCAGGAAACTCAGACTATACTGGTAACAGTAAATATTAGTTATTTATTATGTCTGTGTTTTTAACAAGTCATGTAAATAACTTTCATTTTTCACATAAAACAAAAACAACAAAAAAGAAAATTAACTTTGACTGTTGATTTTTCACTCTAACTGCTACGTCAATACCTGAACAGTCAGTCGACAGCCAAACTGCTGGCAGTACAATTCTCAGTGTTTTGTACCATCAATCAAATCAATCTTTCACAATTCAAAATTCCAAGATTTTTGTTCTAGAAGTCTTCTGAATATCACGCGATTAGCAGAGACTCAACACTGCACAAAAATCAGGTGCGCTTAACTGTCTCCTACATAAACAGTCCCTGACTAGGGTTTTCTTGTTTTTACAGGAGAAACAAGTTTTTGAGAGATCAAATGGATTTCATACACATCCATATATCTCAAAGTACCATCATACAAATTTTCAAACTTCAATTCACTCAGACGCACCGTCTGCAGCTCAAACAGTCAACAGACGACCCGTTTGACCAAAAAAGTCAACAGACAGTCAAAAATGATTTTTTTTGTCAAAGTCCATATTTTGTCAAAGGATTCATCATTTGATCATTGGATGATCATAATTCATCAAGGAAAGATCAAAAATCAACAAAACCCTAAGATTCAAAATTAGGGTTTTTGCCTGAAAAGTCAACTCAACTTTGACTGATCATAACTCTCTCATCCTTCATCCAAAAAATTCAGACCAAAGCTCATTTTGAAGGAAATTCAATTATCTTTCAAATGAAATTGATCCCATGGTCATTGCATTCACCATTTGAAAAATATGACCAAAGACATTACAGGTCATTTTCAAATTCAACAAAAAGACACTTTTTTCAAAAGGACACACAAGGAGCATCAAAAATCATTTTGACATGAGACCAAAGACATTGGTTAGAGGACTCTTTGAGGTTTCCAAAAAGTGCAAGATCTCCTTCATATGACAAAAATTGAAGGATTTACACCTTGTTGAAGTTGGCTAAATTTTGGGAAAATGCATGAAATCAACATTGCTCAAAAATGTATTTTTTCCAAATGGGGCCAAGTTTTCATGGTTCAAACATCATTTCCACAATATTATGGGCCTCCCACGACCAAGACAAAGCCCACATCATTTTTATCCATTTTTGATTTAATTTTATCACATATAAGATTAAATTTAAAAAGGAAAATGGAAGGATAATATGTAGCTTGAATTCTAAGCATGACTCATCAAAGAATTCTCAATTTTCTGCAGCATGAGGCAAGCCTAGGGCAAGAGGTTGGAAAGATCAAGCCAAGGTTGCTTGAATCTTAAGCTAAAAAGTCAAAATTTCAACCAAGCAATCAATGCTTGGTAGCTTCAAATTTAAGCACTCCAAGGCCTATAAATGAAGCTGCATACTCCACAAACAAAAGGGGAACAAGACACACGAAATTATAGCAAGGCATAGCAAGAAAACTCATCAAATTTCTCAAAATTTCCATACACTTTGTAATTTTCAAATTTCATATTCCAATTAATATCAATACAAAACAATCATTCCAATCATCTTCTAAGATCATATAAAGTAAGAATGAACCCTTAATATGGTCCCATGAGAGTCGTAACACATGCATAGTGTTCTTCATGTTCATACATAATTAATTTTCGTTTTCCTATATTTAATCAACCTCAATGTAATCTAATCATTCCACTGAGTTTATGAGGTCCTATAAGCTAGATCTGGGCCTTAACATGTAAGCTCCCACGTAAGAACCACTCCATGCCATTAACAAGTGTTCATACGTGCTAAAACTTCAACTCCATCGAATCCATAGCTACAGCTTTCAAACAGCGAAACTAACATCATATTTGGACTCAGAGCATCCTAATTAGGGGATCTGGGTCATTTGTTTTTATTCCTAACGTTTATTTTTGCAGGTGTGGGAAGCTACCAAAAAATGGCGTTTTTATCATAAAAATAGGGGAGGTTTAAAACCCCCGCTATTTGTTTGAAAAAATAAGAGAGACGGAGGTTGAAGGCGACCACGCGTCCAAGCGTGGTTCGTCAGTCAAAGCTGACTCTTCCCTCCGCTAGCGTGGCTCTTGATCATTGGCTGGTCAACCAGTCTTCCCATCCACGCGTGCATATGTGGGTCCCAGTCAGAAAGTTTGAATCTCCTTGGATTCAGCACATGTTCCCCACCATCATATCATGCTCCCTCATGATCTGAGCCCTTGGATCATCTCAAATCTTCATCCAACGCATCAGATCAAGCTATTCATACCATGGACTCACATGCATACCACACCTGATCATGTATCCTTTTATTTTCTATTTTATTTTAATTTTCTTTGCAAATTTTTTTAAAAATAGTTTCAAAAATCCAAAAAATACACAAAAAATATTTTTAGACTTCTAAAATAATATATTATTTTCTGAAATAAAAATATTTTATTTTTCTTCAAAATTTCAATATTTTGCATAATTAATTAGTATATATTTATATATTTGCTTTTTAATTATTCTAACCAATCAAAAAATCATAAAAAAAAATTGTTCTTTATATAAAATATTGTTTATATATTATAAACTAATTTTGTACATATTTTGAATAATTTTCTCTCTAAGTTTTAATTATTGGTATAATTATTTGCATAATTATGTTTTAATTAACTTAAATCAATTTCAAATCAATTCTAAAAATTCCAAAAAAATTAGTTTTGTTTTAAAATTAATTGACAAATATTTTGTACATATTTTAAACTTAATTTCTAGGTTTAAATCTATTTTCATCTTTTTTTCTTCATTTTAATTTAATTAATCATGCATTAATTATAATTAAAATCAATCATAAAAAATCCAAAAACATGTCTTTTATTTTTCTTGCAATTTAAATTCCTAGATAAATGTATAGGATGTCAAATTCATGTAAATAGGCTAGTTTACATTTCCTGCACAATCGATGTAATAGCGTAGATTTACTTTCCGCACTTTACATTTCCGCATTTTAATTTCCCGCATATATAAACTGCGTGTATGTCAAAGATAAAATTGAACCGTTAGATCACTAACTTCAAAGATAAAATATCTGAATCCAATCACAATCACACTTGCACCTCTTAAGGTAAATCCCTTCTCATTCTTTTCAAAATCAAAGTCAAAATTCCATTGTTTTGAGTACAAAATCGAACCTTGCATTTATATCCAGTGAAAGGATAGATTTTTAAAGGAAATAGGATAAAGACCTTACAACTCAGGGTAGACCTCCTAGTTTGCTTGCTCAAATCAAAACAAACAAAATTCTCATACACTGTTGTTTTTCAAAACAAAACTTTCAAAAAAGACAATACTTTGTATACATCCAAACGCGGATCATTACAAAGTTAACGTTCTTTTCAAAGCATCTTTCGAAAGATAAACAAGCATTTTGTATACATCTACACACGGATCATTACAAAATTCAAATTACAAAGGTATTTGAAACCACATATGAGCAATTTCAGAGCAATTGAAAAGTAATCGAAAAACAAGTGAGCTAAGCAAACTTAAGAGCCCATGGATAACCATGGATACAAAGGGTGCTAACACCTTCCCTTTGTATAACCTACCCCCTTACCCAGAATTTCTTAAAGGTCTTTTTTCTGTTTCTTTTATAAACCTTTCCTTAATTGGATAAAATAAAAGGTCGGTGGCGACTCTGTGAATTTTCAAAATGCGAAAGCATTAAGCGATAAAAAAGAGTCAGTTCACGTATCTCTCCAGAACAGAGGTATGGCCCGGATTAAAAAACGGAGGTCCACAGAACTGGCGACTCTGCTGGGGAGAGACTTTCAAAAAAACAAAATGTTTTCAAAAGGGGTTACCTTAAGAGAATAGGTCGATGTTTTCAATTGTTTGACTTGATTGCTCTATTTTTCAAAGGTTTGTTTGGGTATTTTGCTTGTGTGAAAGATTCTAACCCGAATCTCGAGATACCTTAAGTATATGACAATAGACCAAGGAAACTGTACGGCATGTACCGATACGGTTGATCTGGTAGTCATCGTTAGTGTGATACTTTGGTTTATACTGATGTCCCTTGAAAACGATCAAGGAGTATATTAGGCTTCCGAAATGTCATTAAACACTAATTTGTCTTAGAACCTTTTTAGTTGAACTTGACTTATGGCCTATTAAGTGGCTAGCTTTGAAATTAATCGAAGTTAGTTATCCTCGAGGAATATTTTGATCGGCCGCTCGAGCGCCGTATTGAGATGTTACTTCCAAGGATCATAGAACCCAAATACTATTCTAGGACAGGTTTTAACCAACTCAACTTCAGTGGGGAGGGTATCACCTATCAGCTCCATGCAAGCCTTTAAACCTAAGGCTATTGTTTGATTTGTTTTTGTGTGCCACATGTTTGCATCATAAGCATATCATTTTTGCACCAAACACTTCAAGGATCAAAGAGTTTACCTTTGTTTTTGCAGGTAATGGCTCCCGCCACCAAAGATTACATCCGAATCAACATCTCAACGGTACCATCTGAACTAAAAGACTTAGTGTCAGAATTCCCCAGGAATGTTCAATTCACTGAAAGGCATGGTCACCTACTCCATTTGGTTACCTCAAAATTTGAAGAGGACATGATACGGGTCCTGTTCCAGTTCTTTGACCCTGAACATCATTGCTTTACCTTTCCTGATTACCAGTTGGTACCCACTTTGGAAGAATTCCCTGAACTAATGGGATTGCCTGTTCGAAATCGATTACCTTTCACTGGTTTAGAAAGGATTCCAAAACCTGAAGTCATTGCTGCTGCTTTACATCTGCGGAAATCAGAAATCGAGTCCAATTGGGAAACAAAGAGTGGAGTTAAGGGTTTGCTTGCCAAGTTCTTATTGGAAAAGGCTCGACTACTGCTAGAAAACAAAAGTTATCCAGCTTTTGAGGAAGTTATGGCACTTTTGATCTATGGGTTGGTTTTATTCCCTAATCCAGACCAGTTCATAAGTGTACACATCATCAACCTTTTCCTAATCCGTAACCCGGTACCAACCTTGCTGGGAGACATTCTACATTCTCTACACACTCGTACCATGAAGAAACGAGGAACTCTCATGTGCTGTATACCACTACTGGCTAGGTGGTTTACATTTCATCTTCCCCGATCAGTGTTGAGAAATGAACAAAGAATGCAATGGTCTCGCAGGATTATGTCTTTGTCTCATTCAGATATCCGGTGGAACAACTTCTTTCAAAGAGACATTACTATCATTGATCATTGTGGAGAATACCCTAATGTGCCACTCCTTGGCATCAAAGGAGGCATCACTTACAATCCCTCTTTAGCTCTACGCCAATTCGGATATGCAAGGAGCAACGGTCCTCATGACATGATTATCCATGGCATTGTGTTTGATTACGAGAATGATTCTCATAGACACCGACGAAGGTTCATACATGCATGGGGCAGTGTCTATAGAATAGAAAGCAAAACTCTGGGGCAATGGAATTCTATTCCTATGGAACCCTACCTCAGATGGGTTCGTACTCATGCTCAGAAACTCCTTATGCCATATCCCGCTGTTCTACCTGTGACTATTGAACCAGAGGTCGAAGGATATGAACCTCAAGTTATTCTACACCCGGACATGCCAACTGACCTAGAAGAGTTGCAAAAATCTTGGGTTCAACTCAAAGAGGAAAGAGACACCTTCAAATCATACTGTCAAGACTATGAGAGAAGGATATTGGAGCTCACCGGACAGCTTCAAGAAGAACAGCAGATCAACACATTCCTGGGGGCAAAGAGAAAGCGTCCACGGGAGACCTGAAGGATCATTTATTTTATTTCTGTCTTGTAAGCCCAAATGAGGCAAAGAAAAAAGAAGCAAAAAAAAAAGAAATAAATTGATTAACTAACGTTTGTTTCTTCTTTAACAAATCTAAACTCTAAGATCCTTGAAACATTGCACACACATTTCACTTCATGCATTGCATATACATTTCATACCTTGCATTCATATACATTTCATACATTGCATACACATGGCATCCAGTCATACACATTGCATAACAGGTTCACATGACGGATTTCTCATCTTCTCGCTGTTTATTTCAGTCAGAAGAGATGGAATCTGAAATGAGCATCAAGAATCTCGAAGCACAGAATGCCCAAGTTCAAGTGGCAATTCTGGAACTGGCAAAGAGGCAACAAGAACTGAAAGCCCTGATAATCAAGAAGAAAAAGAAGCCCAAAGGATCTGTAGGCTTGAGTCACCTGAAAAGGAAGATCAAAATCCCAGTCAAAAAGTTCAAAAAGCCACCGATCCCTGAAACAGTCGGTGATGGTGAACAAGAAGACAATCAAAGCAACCAGGGTTCTGCTAAACCCTCTCTCTCTTCAAATGAAGAAAATGATCATTCTGGGGACGAACCGGATGATGACAAATACCAACAACTGGAAGACCGTATGAAAGCTATGGAGATACAAAAAGTACCTGGCCTAGATTTCAATGATCTGGGGCTCATCTCGGATGTTGTTATCCCTCCAAAATTCAAAGTTCCTGTCTTTGCAAAATATGATGGAGTTTCTTGCCCGAAACTACATCTGAGATCCTATGTGAGGAAGATACAACCTCATACAACAGATAACAAATTGTGGATTCACTTCTTCCAAGAAAGTCTGTCGGGTACACAACTCGAGTGGTACTACCAGCTGGAAAATACCAAGGTTCATACTTGGGAAGAATTAGCTGCTGCTTTTTACAAACAGTACCAATACAATGCTGATCTTGCGCCAACCCGTACTCAACTAAGGGGCATGTCTATGGGACCAAAAGAAAGTTTCAAAGGATATGCACAAAAGTGGAGAGATATGGCTGGAAGGGTTCAACCACCCTTATCTGATCGCGAACTAGTCGACATGTTCATGGGCACTTTAACTGGCCCTTTCTATAGCCATTTGCTGGGAAGCTCATCATCAGGTTTCACTGACCTGATACTGACCGGAGAACGTGTCGAAAGTGGCATTCAAAATGGAAAAATTCAAATAGGTTCCTCCTCTGGTACTACAAAAAGGCCCATCAGCGGGAGAAATGAGGTCAATGCAACACAAATTCAGAAAAGTCGCAAAAGTGAGCAGCATCAATCTGTAGGGGCAGTTCTGATCTCCGCATCTGCACCTCAAAAAGATCAACAGCCAAAATATACGCATCGACCAGATGCACCAAGAAGAAATTTCACCAGAATCAACATGCCAATCTCTCAGGCATTGCAGCACTTGCTAAAAGCAGATCTGATCACATTAAAAGGTCCTCCAAAGAATGTCAACACTTCCTCTCCGAATTATCGCCCTGATGCAACATGTGCCTATCACTCAAACTGTCCAGGACATGACGCAGATCACTGCTGGGCCCTGAAAAATAAAATACAAGATATGATAGATGCTGGGGAAATTGAGTTCGATCCTCCAGAAACTCCAAATGTCATCACAGCACCTATGCCAAAGCATGACAAAACTGTCAACGCTATCCTGGACACTGTTTACATCTATGATGTGAACGAATTATCAACTCCACTCTGCGAAGTCAAAGGAAAGCTAATCCGAGCTGGTTACTTCCCAGGATGTGACCCCGACTGCTTTTACTGCTCCTGCCTACCCAATGGAAATTGCATAGTATTAGAGTACCACATTATCTCATACAAAATTCATATACATTATTATTATCAAAACTAAGAATATTGATCAGAACAAATATTATTCTAACATGGCGGTGGTATGAAGCTACGTCTCTTTGGTACGTTAGTCCCCTGGCAGTAACTTAGATCTATTTCTATCGTGTTAGTCCCTTGGCAATGATACACAACTACGACTTATTACGTTAGTCCCCGAGCAGTAATGAGTTATTTCTTATCACGTTAGTCCCCTGGCGGTGGTATGAAGCTACGTCTCTTTGGTACGTTAGTCCCCTGGCAGTAACCAAGATCTATTTCTATCATGTTAGTCCCCTGGCAATGATACACAACTACGACTTATTACGTTAGTCCCCAAGCATTAATGAGTTACGTCTTATCACGTTAGTCCCCCGGCGGTGATATGAAGCTACGTCTCTTTGGTACGTTAGGCCCCTGGCAGTAACCAAGATCTATTTCTATCATGTTTGGCCCCTGGAAATGATACACAACTACGACTTATTGCGTTAGTCCCCGAGCAGTAATGAGTTATGTAATATCACGTTAGTCCTTTGGCAGTGATCTCCTTCAAATCATCCCGCTGATTAGTATCACGTTAGTCCCCTGGAAGTGATATAAAGCTACGCCTCTTTGCAAATAGGGATTTATTTTCCCTAATCACAAGGTTTCTCAAACAGTTCTCCAATTGGGTTTATCACGTTAGTCCCTCGGCAGTGATCTTCTTCAAAATTTCATCAATTACAAACAAGGTTCTGTTTTTTTTTTCTTTTCCAAAGTTACTAACTTTAACTAACATAACTAGCAATCATGCATCATTCAATTAACATACCTCATTCATACATAATGCATATACATACATCGCTCTCATTTATTTTGAGAAGCTCATTGCATCATACATCACATGCATCATAACATTGCATAAAATCCAGGTTGCCTTTTTAGGCCTTGCTACAACCAAGACACAGTGGTTCCTCGCAAAAGCATCTGCTTCACATCCAAGAAAAAGAGGGGTATTTACCTTGGATGGCATCTTTAAAGCCCATTTCCCACGGACCTCTTTCCCAACACAAGCAAATTTCAGGGCATTTCAGTGTTCAATCATCTTCTACCTTTAGACCACGATAGGCAGACGTGCCTATCTGATTCTTCAGGTTTAAGAAGATTGAACAGGGGCAGATGTCATACCCCAAAATTTGCCCTCCTCTATGCAACTTCAATGGCTCAAGGTTCAAAGGCTTATTCAGGTCGCTCCCTCTCCTAATCAAAGATCTCCAAAACTAGGGTTTTCATTTTATCAAAGGATTGTGAATGTTCAAGGCCTCAAATGGATCTCAAGGTGTATCACATATATCAAGGCACCTCCATGTCAAAAGTCAAGCTTCCATTCCAAAGATTGCTCAATCAATGGCTCAGATGACCAATAATCGACTATGTTGACCTAAAAGTCAACCATAGTCAAACTACAGTCAAACTTCAAGATTTTTGGTCAACATCAAGTATGTGAGGTTATATCCATCATTTGATCAAAGGTTGATCATGATCCATCAATAGAAACTCAGAAATGAACAAATTCAAATGGTTCAAATTAGGTTTTTTTATAGGAAAAGTCAACTCAACTTTGACTGCGCATAACTCTCTCATACTTTATCACAAATTCCTCACTCAAAGCCTATTCTGAAGGAAATTAGATTCTCTACAACTTTGTCTCTCACAAGCCAAGGTCAGAAATGCTTCATTCAAGAGATATGGTCCAAGAGATTATACAACTAATGGGCCTAAGATTGTCATTCCAAGCATGGCCATGACCCATAATTTGACCTCTAAATCCATCCCCATATTTTTATCATTTTTATTTATATTTATTTGAATTTTAGTCAAATTAAAATAAAAATAAATTAAATAAAATATAGGAAAGATGGATAAAATCTATGGCTTTAGTATGGGATCACATTTGCAGCCCAATTAACACCATGAGGTCCACAAAAACATGCAAGGCTAGGGCATGAGGAGAGACTTCAAAAATAGAAAGTTTGGTGCCATATTTGCCCTAAGATTTATAAGGATTTAAACAAGAAAACCTAGGCCATTGAGAACCCTAATTGGTTGGCCTATATATTCATGGTATTTGTCACGCAAAAAGGGGTTGGAGGATGGCTGAAAAGGAGCGCTTGTCAAAAGAGAAAAATTAGAAAGAATGAGAGCATGATCCATGGCATGATCTATCACGTTTCAGCGGACTCCAGACATCTACATGTATTCCTAGAGTTCCAAAGGGTTGAACCAGGTGGTCGCACGAAACCAAAGCCACTCAGATTGCTCTTCCAAGACCGCACCATTTGATGAAAGGTTCAATTTCGAATTCTCTTTATTTCTTGCGATATAAATCGGTTTTATGCACCCAGATATGTGGAGAGTCCTCTTTAGAATTGTTTAGAATCGTTGCCCTTGAGTTTATACGTGGGAATGGAACAGTGCCATTGTTAGGGCATAAGGTTTGTACCGGTTCGTATTGCCACTTGCAGGGAGTTTCATATCAAAAGGACCTCACCATCGAATTCGTGGGGTCCGAATTAGTGGGTAAGGGTACCTTTGGACTTCGTTTTGTGCAGGTTCGCCGGCTGAGCAAAATCATTCCATCGGAGAAGATGGATGAAACCACCGCCGGTGGTGGTTTGACCCTTCAAGGGCTGGTCAGAAGCCATCGTGGCACGTTCAAGCGCCTCCATTGGCCAGTCAGCGAACCCAGACTCTCTCTCCCCTTGTGATTGGATGCGCGCAGATCCTTGGGTCCCACGTGGATATTTGGTTTGACTGCCTATTAATTCTTTGTCTTTTCTATATAATTGATGCTGTGTATATTACAAATAACAAGTTATTCTCAACATAGTTGGCAAGGGACAAAGATGAGGCTCTGCTAGGGCACGAGCTCGATCCCTGGTAAGGGATTTGTTTTTTTTACAAATTAGTTGATGGTTGATCCGGTATGCATGCCCGATGCGTGTCTATGATAGACGCTTATCTTTCAGCCATTGGATCATCATGAAAGCAGATCCAACGTATCAGGGATTGGAGGAGTACCATGGACACCCAAGGAGCCAACGCACAGGATCTTGCCCCAGGTGTCTTTGTTTTATTGTTTTATTTTTGTTTTTTCATAACTAGATTAAAAACATCAAATTCAATTAATTTGTTTAAATAGGATTATTATATAATTAGGATTATAATAAAACTAGGATTAGGGCCATAGCTATTTCCCCGATTATCTTTCCGACTAGTCGATTTATTTATTTTAATTGATTTTAATTGATTAAAATCATAAAAAACCTAGGAAATTGTTATCAACTAGGATTTTTATTTATTATTCGTTCCGACTAAATCCATTAGTCGCAATGGTTAATAATCGATTAATTTAATTAATCAAATCCAACAATAAAATACAATTATATTTTGCTAAATGGTTTTAACCAAAGCTATTGGTTACGATGATTAGCATTTCTCCTTATCAATTCGTTATTATTCGTAATCAAATCTATTGATTATGAGGGGTAACAATCAAATTAATTATTTAAAATACACACATTTGTTATTCGTGATAATCGAATCCATCGATTATAGTGGTTAGCAATCCTTCCTTCAATCTGTTAACCATGGTGATCAAACCTATTGATCATCGCAACTAATGGTAACACATTAAATCAGGGTTGTACGCCCAAAACCTTAAAACATTTCCCAAACCTTTTCAAACTACGAATTATCACAACTACGATAGGCCACTCAAAAAGCCTCCAAAACCATATCAAATCAAATTTCGACCCTAAGGGCGTACAACCCTTTCCCGAACTACGTAGACTCTGATCCTCCATAAGGAGGTACGTAGGCACTTGGCAACAAGGCGAGTCCCCTTCCCCACAAATATCATTTTTTCCCGATTTTATTTCCTAAATCATAAACCTTTAATCTTAATAATTTGCCATTTACCCTATTAACTGTCTGTTACCTTTCTTTATGTTAGCCATAAACCTAACCTTATAGTGTAAACCTTAGGAAAAGGGTTGAGGGTGCCTAACACCTTCCTTCGACCTGAATATAGTATCTTATCATGAATCTCAGTAACTGCGCAAGGTTTCCTATTCGCCTTGGTAGAATAGGTGGCGACTCTAAAGGTTAATTTTTTAGGGCAAGTTGCTACACGTAGTAACTGAATTAGATCTTGGAAGGATGATCGTGTCTACACCGTTCGTGATGATAGAATTAGATCTTTGAATGTCGATCGTGTCAGCATCGTTCGTAGTAACTGAATTAGATCTTGGAAGATTGGAGATTTTGTTTATCTGCTTGTAGCTGTATCCTGAAAAAGTAAAATTAGTGTTTATGCAATGTCATGATGCATGTATTATGTGACGAGTCTCTCAAAATAAATGAGAAACTTGCGTGTTATGTATGAATTCATTATGAGGTAATGTATGCATATGATATGTGAATGTGATTTATGTTGTCTTGATTGAGAAAATAAATCTCTATGTCCTTGTGATTTTGTTGTCTGATCTTGTCTTGAAGATGCTCAGCTGGAGATTTGTGATTTTTGTTTGGGGATGAAAGCAATTTGAATGACTGATCTTGATGTACCTTGACCGGGGATAAGAGAGATGAATAACCCTATTTGGAGAAGAGAAAAAGTGTCGGGGAACCGACAATGTCGAAGATGTAAACTCCGTTGAGGAACTAAGTCTTTGTTGGGACGAGAATATTTGAAGGTATCGTCTTAATGATTACTCTGTGGGGATATGATCCTGTGTAACCGGCTTTGTGGGAAGGCATGAATGCTTTGAATATTGCCCCCAGTGATTTATAGCTCTTGCCATTCCTGGACTTATATTGATTAGGACACACCACTGAGTATTGATCAAGATGTCAAACTGGACTTGCATAGATTTGCCTCTGCTAGTAGGGACTTTTGGAAAGATTCGCCTCGCGAGGACTTTATGAGATGTGCACTATGGGCGACATGCCCCTAGTAATCATAGGCCCAAGACAATGTCCCATGTTGATTGGGAAGTAGCTTCAGATCTACTTGGATGCATGCCCTTGATTGTTTTGGCATCCTTGAGAGATTCTCAGACTCTGGACTTGATTGCCCTAAATTGGTCGGATAAACCATGTCATGCCCCTCCTATACATAAGAGACATTGCTTCTGAAGTGATTTTGTCTGTCGGGATAACTTTCAGTCATTAGTTGTACCATTTTCAAATTCTTCCTGATGCTAACATTCGAAATTATGTAGCAAAATATGTTTAATAATGAATTCATGAGATGCAGTGCATATGTCTGTCTTGAGTTTCTGAAAAACATTAAAACAGGAGATGTAAAAGCGTGATATTTGTAAAACGTGATGTTTGTAAAAACGAAATATCAACAGCATTTTTGGCAAACCTTAAGGAGTCAGGATACCCTTTTGGTGACAGTATGCTTTCGAACTAACCATGCTTTAGTTAGGACTTTCAAGGGTTGTAACGTGGCTTGGTTCACGGTTTAAGAAACAAGGGATAATAGCTCAAATTTTATTTGTACCCATCCCAATCTTCGTGATGTTCTTCGATCCTATGCTCAGTTAACTTTGCGTTTAAGTTCTAGTAGAGCTTTGTAATATTGACATTTGATGATGGTTAAAGCACCGACAGTTTATTTGGACAGGCAGTCATCCTTTTTTGTAATTCTTTTTCTTTTGTCGAGGATTTGTAGTGACCTCTTTTAAAATGTGTTCTTTTGTTGAGGATTTTTAGCAACCTCCTTTTTGACTTTGTTATCCCTAACTTTTGCCTGGTATGTTTATTTTGATATTATAGTCAGCGGGATGTTTCAATTTTATATAAGTCTCTTTCATAGGTTTTGACTTAATAGCTTTTTTTTTTATAGATGTTGACTGCCTGACTTAATGATTACGGGAAACCATCATTATTTGAATAAAAGCGTAATGGCATGACTGAGTTAACTGAGTAACTACCCTGCCCTAGGTTATGATCAAAGGTTTTAAATTTTTCAAGAAAGAAAACTCCTACACCTTAGGCTCAAAGGGTTTACGAGGGATTAACATCCTTATATCTCCACTGTTTAGGAATTGAAACAATGCCTGTACATCGTCAGCACAGTCTATTCAAAAGCACACTGTATGAGGTTGAGGTATCATTTTTGTCATCCTCCCTCAAATGGCATACATCTTTAGCAGGAGTTGAGTATCACAAAACATATGCAAAGTAAAGACACAATTTAAAATGAGTGATAGAGAAATAATTTATTCAAGGCAAACATATGCAATGCACTGATGATGATTATTAAAACAGATAATGTCTATCATAAGTCGAATGTTTAAACAAACAGAATAGAAATTTGCAAATGAAAGTAAAACTAATGATCTGAAAGTCCCTCCTTCTAGCCATCCACAACATTAGCAGTTACGTTAAGATTATCAGGAGGATTAAATTCAATTTCCCCAGCGTCGATCATATCTTGGATCTTGTTCCTCAATGTCCAGCAGCTATTCGTATCGTGACCAGGACTATCAGAGTGATATTCACATCTCACATTGGGATTATAGCTACGAGCAGAAGTACTAGGATTCTTAGGGGGGTCCTTTAAAGTGATCAACTCTGACTTCAATAGGTATTGTAATGCTTGAGCCAGTGACATATTGATCTTTGTGAACTGACGCCTAGGCATGTCTTGCTTGTTTTGACGACCTTTTTAAGGCGCCGATGTGGAGATCAGAACTGCCCCAACAGATTGGTCATGGTTACTCCTTTTCTGACCATGCACCTCATATGAATCTGACTTCCCATTGAGATGCTTCTTTGTAACACCTGGGGATGTAGCAGCTTGAATCTTTCCACTTTGGATGCCGTTCTAGACACGTTCCCCAGTCAGTATAAGCTCGGTGAATCCAGATGATGAACTCCCCAGCAAATGGCTATAGAAAGGACCAGTCAGTGTACTCATAAACATATCTACCAACTCTCTGTCATCTAAGGGAGGTTGAACTCTTCCAGCCAGGTCTCTCCATTTTTTAGCATGCTCCTTGAAGCTTTCGTTAGAACCTATAGACATGCTTTGTAGTTGCACGCGGGTTGGCGCGAGATCAGCATTGTATTGGTATTGCTTGTAGAAAGCACCGGCCAAGTCTTCCCATGTATGAATGTTGGCACCATCCAATTGATAGTACCACTCTAGTGGAGTTCCAGATAAGCTCTCTTGAAAAAAGTGGACCCATAGCATCTTGTCAGCAGTATGAGGCTGAATCTTCCTCACATAGGACTTTAAGTGCAGCTTAGGACAAGAGACTCCATCATACTTAGCAAAGGTCGGAGTCTTGAATTTAGGGGGAATAATAACCCCTGAGATGAGTCCTAGTTCTTCAAAGTCTAGCCCGGGTACCTTTTGAATTTCCATGGCTTTCACACGTTCTTCCAGCAACTTGTATTTGTCATCAGGATGTTCATCCTCATGGTAATAGTCCTCTTCTTCTTCAAAGGGCTTGGCAGAATCGTGGTTACTTTTCGCATTAGTTTTGACACTAGCATCATCATCTTGTTCATCGTCGTCACTGTCTTCAGAGACTTCGGCTTCCCTGAGTTGCAAGATCTATCTAAGCTTTTTCCCCAGAGTCTTCTTGCCCCTCTTCTTCTTCTTCTTCTTGGTAAGGATGGTCTTCAGCTCTTCTTGCCCCTTGGACAAATTCAGAATCAAGGCTTGGAACTCAGCATTCTGAGCCTGAAGGTCTTTGACTGATTGCTCGAGATCCATTGGTGCTGAAATAAACAGCGGGAGAAGATGAGAGACCTGTTATGGAAACCTGTTATGCGATGATATGAATGCAAATGCAATGCTTTCAAGGATCTTTAGGAAATTTAGTTAGCAACGTCGAAAAATGATTTGGTCGCATCTTCGTTTGAAGAACTTTGATTCTTGGATGTTCTTCTATGGGACGTCCTTCTTTGGGAATCAAGCTCACCATACCGAGTGGGTCATCGCCTCTGATTAGGGATACTTCTGAATTTGAAGGTACATGGCTAGAGGAAAATAAATCCTCTTTCCCCTTGATAGGTACTGAGTCTCTGAATTGGAAGGTATGTGGCAAGAGGAAAATAAATCCTTTTGCCCCTTGATAGGAATTCAGTCCTTGATAAGAGCACCTAACATTGTGCGTCCTAAATCCCTAAGATCCTTGAAAGGTTTAGTTAAATCATGTTATACTTATGATGTCATGATGTTATGCGAATGCAATGCATCAGGCAAAGCGTAAGATAGTAAGGATGAGTGAGTCCCACAAGAAAAACCTGCAAGAAAACCAAAGAGTTAGTAGCAAGCACAGACAAGTCACACAAGTGTCCTTAGGTTTAAAGGCTTGCATGAAGTTTGTAGGTAAGTACCCTCCCCATTGAAGTTAAGTTGGTTCAACCTGTCCTATATAAAGACCGGGTTCTAGGGAGCTCATATCATTGACCTTTCTCGAAGGCGCTTATCTCAGTTCGGCAATCGAATCACCAACCGAGAAGGTCCTGAAAGTCCAGTCCATATGAGTGTAGCTTCAAGTATCAATCAACTTTAGTCGGAACCAAAGCCAGCCATCTCGCTACTTTCTAATAGGCCAAAGTCAAGTTCAACTAGGGTTCTAGGGGCAAATTAGTGCTTAATGACACCACGCAGCAGCCAAGTGTTTCCTCAAGTCAAATCTCAAGGAACACCAGGACAAACCAATGTGTCAAACTAACGATGGCCACCATATCAACCACATCAGTATACGCTGTGCAGTCTCCTTGGTCTCATGCCATTTACCTAAGGTTCTCAGATTCGGGTTAGGATCTTACACACAAGTAAACCCAAACAGGCCCACAAATATAAAGCAAACAAATCAAAAATTTTTAAAGTGAATCCTAAACTTTAAGGTAACCCCTCTTTTTAATCGAATAAATCCCAGCAGAGTCGCCAGTTCTGTAATACGGTGAACTGACTTT
Organism: Vicia villosa; assembly: GCF_029867415.1. Lineage (NCBI taxonomy): Eukaryota > Viridiplantae > Streptophyta > Magnoliopsida > Fabales > Fabaceae > Vicia > Vicia villosa. The sequence continues at coordinate 166,242,406 of NC_081180.1, forward strand.
ATTGAAATGTCGCGGTAAGCAAGAGTCGCCACCGAATTTTATTTTATCCAATCAGGAAAGGCTAAAAGAACAGGAAAAGACCTTTTAAAAAGATTTTGAGTTCGGGGGTAAGTTATACAAAGGGAAGGTGTAAGGCACCCTTTGCATCCATGGTTATCCATGGGCTCTTAATTGCTTAGCTCACTCTGTTTTTAAAATGTTTGAATTGTTTGAAAAGTAGGGTGTGAATAGAAAAACCTTTGAAGAAGAACTTTAGCTTGTAAATAAGCGTAGCCTTTTTGAATTTGATTTGAAAAAGGAGTGGGAAAAGAGTTTTGAATTTAGAGCAAGCAATTAGTAGCAACTACCCTAAGTTTTGAAAGATCGTTCTTTTAGATTTTCGGGCGAAAGGGTCTATCCATACCATGAGAGGGCAGGGAGTCTTTCAATTGGATGTTAAGGGTCATCGAGAAAAGTATCGTTCGCCATAAAACTGTCCCTACCATAAAGGGGTAGATAGTCTAAGGGAAGGATATAATAGTCATTAATCTTTTAGGCATCATGCGAGGATACCTTAGCAATTGGGACAATCATCTTTTACCGAGGCAACTTCAAGGGACTAGATGATTTTAAATCTCTTTAGGCAACCTTGCTTTAGGTATCCTCGGAATCGAGGGACGTGACTATTTAGTACAATTAGAGGCAACAGGCAACATATAAATAAGGCAACAAGGCAACGAGAGGGATTACCCTAAAGGTGTGTGGGTGCACAATCACGTGGTTAACTTCGATGATATTTATCTTGTAAATTATTGATCTATCTTCAATTCATGGTTTATCACTCCCTAGGGTTACTATCCACGCAGTTTAAAATTGCAGAAATTAAAGGCAGAAAAAAAATAAAGTCCTACGCTATTACAATAAACACCTACGGGGAAAGGGAAATAAAAGCAAAAAATAAGAGGGATAAATAATTAATTTAAATATCTTGAATGCCTTGATCTTCCTCAATCTCTGAAAATTAAAAGGAAAATAATAAGGGTTAGTGTATGAGTGATTCATGGACTATTGATGTAAACCCTATTTTAATCAAGAGGAGAAATAAAAATAAAATGATGTTTAAACAAAAGAAATTAGAAACTTAGCTTTTTTTGATCTGGTAGGGCGCGTGGCTGAAAGATCTTGATTAACCCTGAAAATTAGCCACGAAGAAGAGAAAAAAAATGTTAGTGCATTAACTGATCTAAACCCTAATTGATTACAAACCCTAAAAAGTTTACAAACCCTAAAAAGTTTACCTAAAAGGGTTATTTAAGAAAACTTATTGTGACCAACAAGGTTTATAAGGCTTAAAAATGCATTAGTGGATAACACCTACCTGAGGATTCTAGGGTTTATAAATGAATCGAGGTTAACAAACCTAAAAATTAAATATTAATTTTCAACCTAATCAATTAATTGATTAAAAGTATATATGAAAATAGAATTGAATTTTAAATAAAAAACAACTATTAATAGAATAAAAAAAGTCGAGTTTATGATTAAAATCAATAATTATAAAAATTAACATTATTTAGTAAATATAACCCTTTTTAGAAAAGTAATTAATAATAAAAAAGAAAATAAAATAGAGAGAGATTATAATTAAAGAAAATTAAAAGAATTTAAAACTCAGCTTTGGATTTGGTGTAGTTGAGTCTTGAGGACATATGGTGGACTTGCGTGCCTGGAAGCGTTGGATCTGGCCACATGAATATCTGGTGGTTGATGGGTGAGGTATGCTGTGGTCCTCCCTGAGCGTGTTGCATGGAATCTGTAAGAAAAACATTGTAAAATTAAATTGCCACTGAGGGGGCTCGAACATGGTCCCCTTAAGTCATCAGGGTCTCTCTCTTGCCAACCGTACTAGAAGTATTAGCTGTTAATGGTAAGGAGACAAACAAATAAATATTAAAACACAATAATGGTGTAAACTCAAAAAGGGATAGTCAACGTGGTCCCCACATGCGCTGTCAACCACTCGGAGAGAGAGAGAAAAGTTGGATTGTTTGACTGGCCCATAAGGATACACCACGCGTCCATCTTCTTCACCATTCTAGGCATAGAAATTGCTACGGAATTGCTAGACAATTGGCTTCGATATTTCTGTGGTTAAACCTGCAAATCACACAATTCATGCAGGGGCTATGGTTCAGCTACCATTTAGCGGCGGTTGCATCCGTAGCTATACCTGTAAAACCAAAATTTATCGAAACAGCATCTAACAACTAATAAAAGCACCCGGATTACTTAATTAAGGTTCCCTGAATTCAAATATAGTGTTAGTTTTTAATGAAACCTCCTATAAGTATGAAAACGAGAATGAACAAGTTCCATGCCCTAATAATGGTGAATTCTTCCTTGCGTGTTATGGCAGCGTCCCATCGATCCAGGCTTCCTCTAAATAAACCATAAAGCTCAAATATGTAGTTAGATTTGATTAAAACACGTTAAATCATGGCAAACGAGATTCAAGTATGCATGGAATAATATGAACATGGTGCACTCATGCTACACGTTATGGGGCTTCAACCATGATCCATACTTACTCTATACTACCTGGAGAGGGGATTGGAAGGATCGTTTGGCCTTGAAAGTGGCTCCAATAGGGAATACGAATTTCAAACTTTTCTTTGGAATTTTGGAAGCATGGAAACCCTAGTACTTTGTCCTTTTTTCGTCCTCCTTTGCTGTCTAGAATTGTTAGGTATATATAGTGGGATGATTTAGGTTAAAAAGAATGGAAAGAAATCATGCCCTTGGAAAGATTGAAATTTGATTTGAATTAAGTTTAAAATTTCTATTTTTGCACCATATCTTTCCTATCATCAAACCAATGAATTTAAATTATTTAAATTATATATAATATTCATGATTTGATTGGAAAAATAATCTTTGAGAATCCCTTGAATATCTTCATTATTTATTTAATTAAGTTTGATTTTTAATGGATAAAAATAAAAAAATAATGAAATAAATAAAAGAATAATGCATGGATGGGTTTATTGGTCGTGGACCATGTTAGAAACAAGTTCCTAACATAAAAAGATAGGCCCATTTAGAAGAAAACCCTTTTTGCTCAATATTGACTTTATGCGCTTTCTCCGAAATTAGTCAACTTCAACAAGTCATAACTCATTCAATTTTTATCATATGGAGATGTTCTAGGTCTTTTTGGAAAGCCCAAGATGTCTTCTACAAGCCACTTTGGAACATATTTTGCATTTGGAGATTTTATCTTGATGATATGGCTCCTGACAAAAAATAGCTTTTGCGATCTTTTAGAAGGACCTGTAATGTATTGGCTCATATCTCTTATGCGGAAGTATTTCTTGACCTTGGGCCCAACATCAAAGTTGTAGAGAATCAAATTTCCTTGAGAATAAGCTTTCGTTGAGGAATTTCTGAGAAAGTATGAGAGAGTTATGGCTGGTCAAAGTCCGGTTGACTTTTACCTAGAAACCCTAATTTAGCAACTTTGTACTTTTGATGATTTCTGAGCTTTCCTTGATGAATCATGATCGATCCTTAATCAATTGATGAATGATACTTCAAAATATTGATGTTGACAAAAAATCAGGAGCTTTGACTGTGGTTTGACCATAGTTTGACTTTTAGGTCAACTAGTCGATTATTGACCATTTTAGCTGTTGATTGATCAATCTTATGAATCAGAGCTTGAAACTTGGCATGAGGACCCTTTGAAGCATATGAGAGGCCATGGTATCCATTTGAGGCATTATAATTTGATTTCTCCTTGAGAAAAACAAATCCCTAGTTGGAGGGTTGTTGTTTAGGAGAATGTGCAGTTAGTCAAGTCTTGAGCTTTTGACATCTTGAATATGGTGGGCAAATTTTGGGGTATGACACAAGCCTTGAAGATCCATCTGATTAGGTACGATAAAAAATGGTAAACCATAAATAGAGAAAACAGGTAATAACAATGTTTTGATTATTGATTATATATCAGATCAAACAAATTGATTAACCTTCTGATTTAAAAACATATTCAGAACACCAAGATAAAAGTGAAAATAAAGAACATTAAACAACTTATATAAGTAGAAATGCCAGTAGTTAACAACATTAAAAGGCAATTGAAAGCATAAAGACCAAAGATAAATTCAACATACTGAGCCAGACATCCAAAAGGTAATTCGAAAAGCTAATTCCAGCCCCTATAGTAGTAATCCCCTTTATCCATTTTGAAAATTTGAATTTCCAGCATAAACCTCAGAATCAGCACCCCTCAGAATCAGAATCGGGAGCCCCAATTGTACTAAGTTGTCGGAGTTCTTCCTCGGGACCCCCAGTTGTACTAAGTTGTTTGAGTTCTTCCTTAGATGTTGGAGATCCTCCAGATATGAGATCACGGAAAAGCCCTACGCTCTTGGCAAGTGCAAGTAAGGATGGTTTATATACCTTTCGGAATAGTACAAGAAGAATATTATAGCTACTCATCCAGAGATGATCGATGGCATAAGTAAATTTGCCATGATCCAAAATAAAAAAGTAATTTGTAGGTGGAGGGTTTAGATCTCCCTAGTGCAGCATGTCGACAATGAGCATCATATGTTTCTCATCTATTACCAAACATGAAATAAACTTTAGCATGAAAACAAAACAAAACAGAATTATGTTAAAAACAGATTATAAAAACATGAAATTAAGGTTTTAAGTTGCGAAACCCTGATATTGCAGTTGCAATAAATTGATCAGCCCTTTCAATTGCGCTCTAATTGTAAACCATAGAAATAAATTCCCACATGACAACATCACAGTAACTAAATTCCAATTTCAATTTAGGTTAAAACCAATTATAGTTTACCTTTACGACAATGTTTGATGGAAATTTCGGCCAACGAGAGACCACTGCGCACACATTCAGGAATTTCATTTGTGTCCCCGTAGCTAAAGATGGAAATGGTACCATGGTAGTTCATCTGAGTAAGTGTTGTACGGATGTTATCTTCTATATGAAGAGGATCAAAAATCTCGAAAACATCATAGTTTTTTAAGTTTTCTAAATCCCACCACACAGATACATTTGCATCTTTGTTTTCCTTCTCCTCTACATTATACAAGTCCAATTTCACATCTGAGTCCTCTTCCACCTTCGATTTTGTTACTGCTTCATAATCACCAAGTCGTTGTTGTAGATGTTTTCATATTGGTTGCATTTTGTGGTAAAACATTCCTGTGTGTGTGATGTCTTGACTAATGTCATGACATGCTATGTGTAGTGTTGTGCAGGAATTGACTGCTTAAGCTAATACAAGTTTTTGGTTGGATGTCATGCTCGATGTCATGACATCCATATCTGACAGCAGTAGTTATTATGTTTCCTTATTTATCTCAGGCTACAATTTAGAAAACTATATATTTAGTGATGTATGTTTCACGCAAAAAGATCTCGTCTACAACACATATGTTAACACCCTGATGATGTGGAAATTAGGTTAACCCTAATTTATGTTTGGAAGGCCCAAGGCCCAATTGCTTCCTATAAGAATATTGCTAATCCTACTTTCAGAGGCAAAGATTTTTGGCGTGAAGAATTTTGTGCATTGTGTTTATTTTCAGGTGTGTTTGTGTTAGTGTTTACTTGTAATCCAAACAATTGTCACTTTGATGATTGTATTGGAATAAGGTGTTTTGATTTATAATTGTTTGTGTCACTCTAAGCTTTTAAGCATGAGTGTTGTGTCTCTTGATTGAAGCTTTTAAGCTAGATCAAGATTTGTTTGAAGTGTGTCTTCAATTTGCTTTTCATAGTTTTCTGTTTGTTATCACTGTTGTGATTGAGGGGGAGTGAGTAGGGACTCAGGTCTAGCACTAGATTGAAATTGCATTGGGTAGGTCTTAAGTGAAGAGTTGTAAACAAGTAATTTAGCTCTGAATTAATACTGCTTATAGTGGATTTCCTCCCTGGCTTGGTTGCCCTCAAAGTAGGTGTTGTTGTACACCGAACTGGGTAAACAATCATCTGCTTTTGTTTACTCTCTGCAAAATTTTATAATTAATTCTGAAGTGGATGTCATAACATCCGATACGACATTCATCGTGTGTTACTAGAATTTTCAATTGGTATCAGAGCAGGCACCCTGCCTGTTTATTTTTGGGTGAGATCTAGGGACAATAAATTCTGGTACTATGGACAAGGATGTAATAGTATTTGGGAATAGACCACCCATTCTGGATGGATATAACTATGACTACTGGAAACCTCGTATGGTAGATGTTCTGAAGTCCGTGGACAGCAAGGCTTGGAGAGCTGTGAACAAAGGATGGGAACATCCTACGAAGAAAGATAAAGATGGAATAACTGTGTTAATACCCGAAGAAGAATGGAGAAAAAACGAGGAAGAGTTGGCTTTGGGCAACTCCAAGGCTCTAAATGCATTGCTCAATGGAATAGACAAGAACATATTCAGACTTGTGCAGCACTGCGAACTGGCCAAAGATGTTTGGGATACTTTCAAAACAACGCATGAAGGCACATCCAAGGTAAAGATGTCTAGACTTCAGATGTTAACTACTAAGTTTGAGAATATCAAGATGAAAGAGGATGAGACCATTCATGATTTCTACATGAATATTCTTGAAATTGCCAATACCTCATGAGCCTTAGGAGTGAAAATGTCTGAAGAAAAGCTGGTGAGAAAGATCCTCAGATCTCTTCCTAAGAGATTTGCTATGAAGGTTACTGCTATAGAAGAAGCTCAGGATATCAGCAAAATGAGGGTAGATGAACTCATTGGTTCCCTCCAAACATTTGAGATGAGCATATGTGACAATGTTGAAAAGAAGAACAAGAGCATATCGTTTGTATCTAACATTGAAGAGGACTAAAAAGAAATCAATGGTGGAAGCGATGAAAATCTATCAGAAGGCATAGCTATGCCTGGAAGACAATTCAACAAGTTTATTAAAAGAATATATCAGAAATCCAGACCAAATGTCAAGAACACTTCCTCTGACAACAGCAAGTCTTATGACTCTAGTAGAAGATCTAAATCTGAAGAGAAGCCCAACCAAGGTAAAGGGATTCAGTGCCATGGATGTGAAGGCTATGGACATGAAGGTGTTTGCATGTTGGCTGCATTATTGGTAAAACATATCTGGTTGATTGTGTATATGCAGGTTGCATATATGTGTGGAGCTAATACAGGTTTTGTAGTGAATGTCATGATCGATGTCATGACATCCATGTGTGACAGCAGGAGTTGTTAGTGTTTATTAATTGTGTTTCCTGATTTATCACTTTTATCTATTTAGGAAACTTTTTATTGAGTGCTACAAATTTCGTTCAGAAGATCCTACTGACAGCACATTGTGTAACAGACAGTTGGCGTGTGAATTAGGTTAACTTTGTTAACCCTAATATGTTTCTTAAAAAGCCTAAGGCCCAAGACTGCATATAAAAGACCTGCAATCCTAATTCGGAATGCAGACAGAAGATTGTGTATTGTGAAGAATTGCTGTTCTGTAACTGTCTCTTGTGATCCACGCTATTATCTTTGATGATTGCGTTGGAATTAGTTTGTGTTTTTGTTGTGTCACTCTAAGCTTTTAAGCACAGGTGTGTGTCTCTTGATTGAAGCTTTTAAGCAGATCAAGGTGTGTTTTGAAGTGTGTCTTCTATCTGTAATTGTTTATTGTTTATGTGCAATCATTGTTGTGATTGAGGGGGAGTGGAATGGAGATATTCCATATCTAGGTAGAACCTAGGTAAAAGGGTCATTGGGTAGTGATTAAGTGAGAAGTTGTAAACGGGGGAGTTTAGCTTTGAATTCATACTACTGATAGTGGACTTCATCCCTGGCTTGGTAGCCCCCAGAGTAGGTTGTTTGAACCGAACTGGGTAAATAATTATGTGTGTTCTTTACTGTTTTATGCTGTTTTGTTATTACTGTCCGTGTTGCATAATTGTGAATGTCATAACATCCAGTTTGACATCGAGCGTGTGTTACTAGAATTTTTAATTGGCATCAGAGCAGGCACCCTTCCTGTTTACATCTGGGTGAGATCTAGGGATAACAAAATTATGGTACTATGGAGAAGGAACGGTTAGTGTTTGGAAACAGACCACCTATCCTGAATGGCTCTAACTATGACTACTGGAAACCTCGTATGGTAGCAGTCATTAAGTCAGTGGACAACAAGGCCTGGAGAGCTGTTGAAAGTGGAAAGGAAAAACAGACTATACAAGAATCAGCCAGAGCAATGATTCATGCTAAGAAACTTCTCATGTATTTTTTGGCTGAGGCTATGAACACAGCCTGCTATGTCCATAACAGAGTAACATTGAGAAAAGGAACCTCCTCAACTCTGTATGAACTCTGGAGAGGAAAGAAACCAAGTGTCAAGTACTTTCATGTTTTTGGGAGCAAGTGCTATATCCTAACAGATCGAGATCAAAGGAGAAAAATGGACTCCAAAAGTGATGAAGGCATATTCTTGGGATATTCAACAAACAACAGGGCTTATAGAGTGTTCAACATCAAAACACAAGTGATGATGGAATCCATCAATGTGGTCGTTGATGATCAACATGGAGAATTCGATGTCATAGAGAATGTGGAATCATTCATTAAAATTCAGGCTGAACAGACAAACCAACCTGAAGCAGGCAATGAAACTCCTTCAGAACCAGAACCTGAGCCAATCAGCAAAGATCTATCTATTAGAATTCAGAAAGATCACCCCAAGGAACTGATCATAGGAGATCTCAACAGTGGAATAATGACCAGGTCAAAAGGAACTATAGCTAATTCCTGCTTTGTGTCCAAAGTCGAACCAAAAAGTGTAAAGGAAGCCCTGACAGATGAGTTTTGGATCAATGCCATGCAAGAGGAACTTGCACAGTTCAAAAGAAACGAAGTATGGAAAATAGTACCTAGACTAGAAGGGACAAATATCATAGGTACCAAATGGATATACAAGAACAAGACAAATGAACAAGGAGTCAGAACAAGAAATAAGGCCAGGTTAGTGGCTCAAGGATACACTCAAGTGGAGGGAGTAGACTTTGACGAGACTTTTGCTCCTGTAGCAAGACTTGAGTCAATCAAACTTCTACTAGGAGTATCTTGCATTCTGAATTTCAAACTTTATCAGATGGATGTAAAAAGTGAATTTCTAAATGGATATTTGAACGAAGAAGTTTATGTAGAACAACCTAAAGGGTTTGCTGATCCAAACTTGTCTGATCATGTATACAAACTGAGAAAAGCTCTCTATGGGTTGAAACAAGCTCCAAGAGCTTGGTATGAAAGATTAACTGAATTTCTGACCATAAATGGATATAAGAAAGGTGGAATAGACAAAACCCTCTTTGTCAAAAACATAGATGGAAGAATCATGATTGCTCAGATATATGTGGATGACATAGTGTTTGGAGGAATGTCAGATACAATGGTAAAACACTTTGTTGGTCAAATGCAGACTGAATTTGAAATGAGTATGGTTGGGGAACTGACTTACTTTCTTGGTCTTCAAATCAAGCAAATGGAAGACTCCACATTCATGTCTCAAAGAAAATATGCCAAGAATATAGTAAAGAAATTTGGTATGGACAATGCAAGTCACAAAAGAACTCCTGCACCAACTCATCAAAAACTATCTAAAGATGAAGGAGGCATAAGTGTTGACCAGAGTCTGTACAGAAGTATGATTGGTAGCTTGTTATATCTGACAGCCAGCAGACCAGATATTACATTTGCAGTTGGAGTGTGTGCCAGATATCAAGCAGAGCCAAAGGCAAGTCACTTAAATTAAGTCAAGAGAATTCTTAAATATGTAAATGGGACTTCAGACTATGGCATACTGTACACAAACATAAGTAACCCTGTCTTGACTGGATATTGTGATGCTGACTGGGCTGGAAGTGCTGATGACAAAAAGAGCACATCTGGAGGATGTTTCTTTCTAGGTAGCAACCTTATATCGTGGTTCAGCAAGAAACAAAATTGTGTCTCCTTATCTACTGCTGAAGCAGAGTACATAGCAGCTGGTAGTAGTTGTTCACAATTGGTCTGGATGAAACAAATGCTGACTGAGTACAATGTTCCACAAGATGTCATGACTTTATATTGTGACAATCTCAGTGCTATCAATATCTCCAAAAATCCAATTCAGCATAGCAGAACCAAACATATTGATATCCGACACCATTTTATCAAAGAGCTTGTCGAAGACAAGGTAATTTGCCTATAGCACATAAACACTAAACTTAAGCTACCTGACATCTTCACAAAAGCTCTTGATGCTACACAGTTTGAGAACTTGCGAAGCAAGTTGGGACTCTGCATCCTTGAAGAACTATAGAGTCAACAACAACAAAAAAACAAAAAACAAAAAAAATACAGGTGGAGAAGACACTTCTGTTGGTTTTGGCAACATTTATGGCCAAACAGGGGGAGAAGTATTATGTGTCACCCCAGAACAACAAGAACGGTGGTTGTGTGTAATCAACAATTCTATTTGCTTATCTTTGTGTTGATCTGTTTGTGGTTGTGCTACTCTTGTGGCTGTCTGTCTGTTTTTGTCTGAGCACTGTGTGCATACTGGTGATGTATGTTGTTTGTTTGTATTAGCTTGTGTTATTGTGTTTCGATTATCCGCTGCAAGTTTTTCTCTTGTATGGTGTGACATGATGTTTTAGCCAAAAATTTGCCAAAGGGGGAGATTGAAGGTGTTTGCACATTGGCTGCATTATTGGTAAAACATACCTGGTTGATTGTGTATATGCAGGTTGTATATATGTGTGGAGCTAATACAGGTTTTGTAGTGAATGTCATGATCGATGTCATGACATCCATGTGTGACAGCAAGAGCTGTTAGTGTTTATTAATTGTGTTTCCTGATTTATCACTTTTATCTATTTAGGAAACTTTTTATTGAGTGCTGCAAATTTCGTTCAGAAGATCCTACGGACAGCACATTGTGTAACAGACAATTGGCGTGTGAATTAGGTTAACTTTGTTAACCCTAATGTGTTTCTTAAAAAGCCCAAGGCCCAAGACTGCATATAAAAAGACCTGCAATCCTAATTTGGAACGCAGACAGAAGATTGTGTATTGTGAAGAACTGCTGTTCTGTAACTGTCTCTTGTGATCCACGCTATTATCTTTGATGATTGCGTTGGAATTAGTTTGTGTTTTTGTTGTGTCACTCTAAGCTTTTAAGCATGAGTGTGTGTCTCTTGATTGAAGCATTTAAGTAGATCAAGGTGTGTTTTGAAGTGTGTCTTCTATCTGTAATTGTTTATTGTTTATTTGTAATCACTGCTGTGATTGAGGGGAGTGGAATGGAGATATTCCATATCTAGGTAGAACCTAGGTAGAAGGGTCATTGGGTAGTGATTAAGTGAGAAGTTGTAAACAGGGGAGTTTATCTTTGAATTGATACTAGTGATAGTGGACTTCATCCCTGGCTTGGTAGCCCCCAAAGTAGGTTGTTTGAACCGAACTGGGTAAACAATTATGTGTGTTCTTTACTGTTTTATGCTATTTTGTTATTACTGTCTGTGCTGCATAATTATGAATGTCATAACATCCAGTTTGACATCGAGCGTGTGTTACTAGAATTTTCAGGACACATTAGAACTGAATGTCCCACCTACCTCAAGGAGCAGAAGAAAGGACTATCTGTCACCTGGTCTGATGGAGATTCTGAGAGTGAGTCTGAAGAGGAAACTGCAAAACACATCACAACAGTGACGAGTGTATGTGCATCTGATGATAATTCCAGTGAAGATGAACTGTCCTTTGATGAACTTGCAGCCTCATATAAAGAGCTACGTGTCAGGAGTGCTAAAGATTGTAAACAAGTGGAGAAGCAAAAGAAACTCATAAAGGAGTTGGAAACTGAGAAGAAAGAGCATCTTGCAAATACAAACTCACTAAATGGTGAAATTAACATGTTGAACTCCAAGCTTGATCAGATGTCAAAATCTGTCAGAACGTTGAACACTAGAACTGACACCCTGGAAGAAATTTTGTAGGTTGGACAAAGATCAGGAGACATGTCTGGAATAGGGTTTGTGGGTAAATTAGATGCCATTTTAAGGTCAAAACCTGAAGCTCACATGTCAAACCTGATGTCAAGACCAATGTCACAACATCATGGAAACAGAAACATGAACCAGACAAAGAGGAAATTTCAAAGATTGAAGTGTCACTATTATGGAAGATTTGGACACATAAAGCCATTTTGCTTCAGACTATTTGGATATCCTAACAATACTCATCAAGCCAAACCCAAATAGGATACTCCTGTCAAGAATCAACAATGGGTGGCCAAGAGTGTTGCTCTAATAGCTCACACCTCTCTAAGAGTATCAGCCAAAGAAAACTTGTATCTTGACAGTGGATGTTCAAAACATATGACTGGAATGAAGAACCTCTTGGTGGATATCAAAACTCATTCCACTAAGTATGTGACCCTTAGTGATGGAGCAAATAGGGAAATCATAGGTGTTGGAAAGTTAGAAGGTCATGGTGTCCCTAATCTGGATAATGTCTTGCTGGTAAAAGGACTGACTGCAAATCTTATTAGTATTAGTCAAATATGTGATCAAGGGTTCAATGTCAGATTCACTAAAGAAGGATGTGTTATCACCAGTGGAGAAAATGAGGAAGTCATGAAGGGATCTAGATCTAAGGATAATTGCTACTTATGGGAGCCTAAAACCTTAAATTACTCCTCTACATGTTCTATGGCCAAAGAAGAAATTGAGGGTAACCATCAAGAAAGACTTGTCAAACCAGAGGTTCCCTTTGCCAAGATAAAGAATCCTGTTGAGGAAGTGGATGAATCTGATGATGAGTCTTATGTTGGAGAACTCAACATTAATGAAATTGCTGCTGGGTTCTCTTAGACTTGCCTAAGGAATGAAAGACCGTGTAGAAGATTATTGGAATATAAGAATGCTCATACACTTCTACAAGAAGAAAGAGTAAGTCTCCTGTCAAACATTGCTGCCCTGGAGAGAAAGTTGCTAAACACAAGATCTAACAAACAGGCAACAATGGGAAGTAATCAAACTATAAATATCAACAAGTCAGAGGTAAGAGTCATTCCTAAGAAGATGAAGCAAAAGATGTCTAATCAAAGGCTCCAACATTTGGAAAAACATCAAGAAAATGGTACATCTCTCTCAGTCAATAGATGCTATCAATGTGGCAAGATAGGTCACTTGAGATCCACATGTCTTGAACCTCGTGCACCTACCAAAAGGAAGATCTCTCAACAGAAAAATCTTGCCAGAATAGAGCCACCTCAGCATGAGCTATGTGTTGACATTGAACACTCCAGTTTTGGCTTAAATGAAAAGAATTCTAGAGGCAAAACAGGAAGTTCTAAAAGAAGGAGACCAAAACAAGCTGAAGGTCCCAGAGAACAGGAGATCACCCCTGCTATAACCAATAACCCAACAATGAAGATTTATGCTCTAGAAGAAGCTGAGACAACTATCTCAGTAGTTTATGGGAATGTCAAAACAGATGTCTTAACATCTGAACATGTTAGAGAATCAAGTGTGTGCACTGAGATAAAAGGTTCCTTTGGAATCGGTAAAAGCTCATCTTTCAGTATTCAAAGTGTTCTCCATAAAGAGATTATAATTGAAAACCAACTACCAGAAGCTATCAGAAGATCAAGGGAAACATCTGCAACTAGCTGGACTATATGCAACCTTGACTTAAAGAAGATAATGGTGGTTCTTATTAATGACATATGGACTAGAGATATGCAAAAGGAATTGTGCCTGTTCAAGAGAAGCACAACATGGAACATGGTACCAAGGGGGTTTGTCTCTGTCAGTCTTGTTAGATATGAAGACTCCAAAGTAAGAAGTCTCTATGATAGTGATCCTTTTAATCTTATGGTGGACTCAGAACTTACCAGGATATCCGTTGATCACATAACCTCTGATAATGACTGGTCTCAATTAGGGTGGATACAACAAAGTCTTTTTAAGTATAATGTCAAAGAGGATGTCGTAACATTATTCTGCAACATCACTAGACATCTCTTCATCAAAGATTTAGTGGAGGACAAAGATATTACATTGAAGCATGTGGCCACTGATCTATAGATTGCTGATATTTTTACAAAGGCCTTAGTTGCAAATCAATTTGAAAAGTTAAAGGGTAAGTTAGACATTTGCCCTCATGTAAAATTATAGCAATTAATTCTATTTGGGGAATATATTTTGGGCTTTTTTATTCAATATTTGAAATATCCCCCAATTGATTACTATATCAAGTTCCCTCTTATTTCTCCATCACACCAAAAGGCTGCTCTCTACCCTATTGTCCTCAACAACCCAAATTTGCTCTTGAAATGATCTCTCACTCTCCACTATCGTGTCTCACGAATTGTTCTGGAATACTTCAAGATGTCGCAACAATCAGATTCTTCCTCTCCCAAGAAGTTGTCCCTCACCGATGTTCCTGACTCTGTTCCAAGGACTGAACTGGTTAACCCTAATCAAGTTCTTAATATTTCTCCATTAAGAATGGTTAGTGTTGATGATCTAAATTTCAAGAAATCTCGTACTCCACATGCAAGAAGACCCAAGGAAACATTTCAAGCTAAGGACACTAATCCTTCTTTGTCCACTTCTCGTGCGAACTTACCCAAGGAAGGATCTGAAGGATAGAAAAACACTTAGAAAGGGGGGGTTTGAATAAGTGTATCTTTAAAAACTTGTAAGATAAAAACTATTTGCACAATGATTTTTATCCTGGTTCGTTGTTAACTAAACTACTCCAGTCCACCCCCTTGGAGTGATTTACCTCACCTGAGGATTTAATCCACTAATCACACGAGATTACAATGGTTTTCCACTTAGCCAACTGCTAAGTCTTCTAGAGTATCCTGATCACAACTTGATCACTCTAGGGACAATCTGCTTAGATACCTTCTAAGACTTTCTAGAGTATACTGATCAACAACCTGATCAGTCTAGTTCTTACAACTTAATGTAAACAAATTCTAAGAGTTACAATGCTTCTTATAAAGCTATTATCACAACTGTGATTTTCTCTTAAGTTTAAGCTTAAATCTCACTAAGATATTACAACAACAATGTAGTGAGTTTGATGAAGTTTGAGAGCTTTTGAATTCGACAGCGTTTCTGTATAATGCGCAAGTGTTGTTTTTAGCTTCTCATCAGAACTTCATATTTATAGGCGCTTGAGAAAATGACCGTTGGGAGCATTTAATGCTTTGCGTAATTCGTACAGCATTGCATTTAATGTTTCACTCTTTTGTCAACTACCTCGAGCCTTGTTTTCGCTGTGTCTACTGGCGTTGCCTTTAATAGCTTCCAACGTTCCTTTTGTCAGTCAGCGTAGCCTGCCAGTCTAGTACTTGCTTCTGATCTGATGTTTGTGTAAACAACGTTTGAATATCATCAGAGTCAAACAGCTTGGTGCAGAGCATCTTCTTGTCTTCTGACCTTGAAGTGCTTATGAGCGTGATACCATGAGAACTTCAGTGCTTCTGCTTCTGATCTCAAGTTCTTCTGATGCTTCCATAGACCCATGTTCTGATTCTGCTTCTGATCTCAAGTTCTTCTGATGCTTCCATAGACCCATGTTCTGATTCTGCTTGACCATCTTCTGATGTCTTGCCAGACCATGTTCTGATGTTGCATGCTGAACCTTCTGAGTCAGTGCTTCTTGCGCTGATTTTGTGCATACTCATTATATAATTCCTGAAATGGAAATTGCATAGTATTAGAGTACCACATTATCTCATACAAAATTCATATGCTTGTTATCATCAAAACTAAGAATATTGATCAGAACAAATCTTGTTCTAACAATCTCCCCCTTTTTGATGATGACAAAAACATACATAAATGATATGAATTTGCGATCAGAATATCAGACGGCTAAAGACAATTACACAACTATAGCATAAGCATATAAACATAGTGTGTGAATATGTCTCCCCCTGAGATTAACAATCTCCCCCTGAGATAAATAATCTCCCCCTGAAATAAATAATCTCCCCCTGAAATAAATACTGGAAGAAATTTATAAATAAAGGACTTCCCTGAGTATTTTCCATTTCAGTTGAGACGATCACATATGCTTAGATCTTCAGAACATTCACAGCTTCTGATTCTTGCTTCCATAGGACAGCTTCAGAACTTGAATTTCTTCGATCTTCAGAACATTCAGCTTCTGATTCTTGCTTCCATTGGACAGCTTCAGAGCTTGAATTTTTTCTTGAATCATTGCATGCTAGATTGTATCAGAACATTGTTGAATGTACCAGAGCATCATCAGAGCATCTCTACATCCTGAAATGTTACAGAACAAGCTAATCGACAAAAGTCAGCATGAATGAATCAGAACATAAAATATGTATCAGAACATATAATATGTATCAGAGCAAACAACAGTAATGTTTCAGAGCATATTTTATAACTAAAAACATGCATCAGAACATATAAGGAATAAGAATGTGTTAGAGCATATTCTATCATCAGAATATCAGAACATTCTTCCTTCTTGCTTATGATCTTGAAGCCTTACAGCACTCAGCTTGCTTCAAGTTCCATGAGCTTGTTTCTATACAGAATTGCTTTTCCCCATGTCTTTGCTTCTCATGTTGAGCTTTAAAGAGGATCTTCAATTCCTGCAAAACACTCAAAGACACAGAAACTTGCAATTTCTTGTAAGAAATGTGGAGCCTTTCTCCCAGCAACTGATAATATAAATCAGATCATTTATCACATTTTCTCCCCCTTTTTGTCATAACATCAAAAAACATAAAAGATTCAGATGAAAAACAAGACAAACAATATGAGAGAAGAAAAGATAAATTTCATTGATTGCCAGAGAGAGAAATTATCAGAGGTACAAGAGGGATGCTAAGAAAACAGATGCAGCAAACAAAGAAAACAACTAAGACTCAAAGACTAAGATGACCCTAGCTTGGACATGATCTTGGCCAGCATGTCATGAATCCCATTGTTGCTCTCAGTCTGCCTCTCCATGAAGGTGCGGAACTCAGCATTGATCGTTCGTTGCTCATCCATGCGAGAAGATAGCTCAGCCTGGTTCTTCTGAATAACTTCCAGAGTCCTTGCGAGACGAGAAGGTTCATCAGAAGAAGCTTCACAACTTCTGTCCAGAGGGATAGCATTCTGAACCGCAGCTTCCATTGTCAGATCATCACCTTGATTTTCCTCAACAGGAATAGTTTGAGCAGGATGATCTTCAGCATCTGCTTCTTCCATAGAAGCATCTCCATACTCTGCAGCAGGCACCTCAGAATCTCCATTCTCAAGAACCTGAAGAATGGCAGCCAGATTCCTTGGGGCAGAAGGACCCTCAACTTCTGGTGGGTCAACAACTTCTGGAATGACCAAGTTTGGGTCTTCCTCAGAAGGATTTTCCCTCAGAAAGTCAAAGAGTGACTTGAAGTCTCCAATCAGAATTGGATACTGAGGTCTCCAGACCACCATATCTCTGCAAGGGTTAGCTTCCATTGCTGCAACCATTCTTGCTTCTTCAAGTTCATCAGTGAACTGCTTCTCCTCAAGAACTCTCCTGTTTATGATGGGATGATAGTAGATACCATTATCACCCTCAAGAAGATAACCAGCATAGCCAGGAGCAGCACCCACTAGTCTCTTCTGAACAGCCATAGCTTCCACTTGAAAATCCTTGCGAAAGCTTCTCCAGATGTTTCTTGTAGAGACATCATCAAGACCATTTAAGAAAGCATCCTTCAAAAGATCCATCCTACTGATCACTTCGTTTCTGAACATCTCCAGGTAGATATGGGGTTCAGGTTCAGGTGGGTTGAAAGTGAATTTGTAGTCAGGGTAGAGAAGGCAGTATGGGTTGGATTTTCTGGTAGCTATGGGATGGGATAGAGAAGGTGGAGGTGCAGTGGTTGAAGAAGATGGGATATCTGTGGGAATGATTGAGGAGGAAGGAATATCTGTGATGGGAGTTGATGAGGATGGCATATTTATAATGGGGGTTGATGAGTATGGCATATCAGAAAGAGTTGGGGGATGGATATTTAGTGGTGTATGGTTTAAGACAGGTGTAGACAGAGATGGTGGAGGTGGATTTGGTATGGTGAAGTTGTTTTGTGGTTCAGAAGGAGGTGGTTGATATACCTGCCTGGAGAAGTTACTAGAACGTATTGCTTGGAACGAATCTACTTTGAGAGGATCATAAGTGACCTTCTGCCTCTTAGCTTCTCTAGCCGCTTCTTCTGCAGCCTTCCTCTTCAGCCTTGCTTCTTGCTTCTTCTGATCCTTCTTCTGAAGATCAGCAAGAGAAGGAAGAACTCTACCACGAATCCACGCAGGATCAACGGCAGATTGAGTCCTAATAGAAGCTTCCAAGTAATGCTTGACTGCCTTGTGAAGTTCTAAATGAAACATAGTAGCAAAGCCTTCAACAGGAACTCTTCTTGACAGAATGTCTGGGAAGCTTGTACCAACAGAAGTTACCTCCCTGATGAGATCAAGTCTGAACAGATCAACACCATTGAAGACAGGACCTTGAACAACTCCAAGGAATTGGGACGCTCCAGTGGTCCTTATAGAATCCAACAAATTACTTTCTATCAGAATATCAGAGATCATTCTGGCATAGGGAATAATATTTCTTGGAATGTGAGGACACTTCGCACATTCTTCATCTCTAGACTCTACAATAGACGTCTTCAGATTCTCAAACAGAATGTGAGAAATGTTGAGTTCCAATCTTCTTCCAATGCAGAAGAGAGTGTATTTGTGATCAGGACTGATGTAGGCGGAGGAGGAGAATAACTTCTTTCTGTGATGAAGAGAACCCGGAATAATTTCAGCCCACACCTGATAAAACGCCCTCAATGTACCAGTTTTATGAGATTCAATACCGGTAGCCAATGAGATTTGTTGTTCAACCTGAAACCAGTTAACTCTTCCAGTAAGAGGACCGGTGCAACCTTCTTCATCATCCAGGTTGTATAACTTCCTGATCAGTTTTTCAGTAACTACAACTTCATGCCCTAACACGAAGGAGATGATTGCAGTTGGAGTAACCGTTGCATGAACCCAGAAGTCCTTCACCAGGTTAGGATAAATTGGTCCAACCAATCTATCAAGATAGTTTGACCATCCTTGTACTAAGATCCTTGCATCAGTATGGAAACCATTTGCTCTTAGGTTTTCGAAGTCCAGAGTGGACTCACACAGAACTTCCAAATCGTTAGTGGGTATCATGCATGTCTTCAATGGAGCATACCCATGCTTTCTCAGAAGTATTTGAGTGGAAGTGAGTCTTTCTGCTGGGCTAGAGGAACTTGATGAAGAATGCATGATGATTTGCTTGGTTACAAATCAAAGCTAGGGTTTGAGAGAGAAATGCAAAGAGAGAGAGACACAAGAATAGAGAGAGAGCGAAAAAGATGAAATGAAAATGAAGCGGGTTATTTAAACGGTTTGAATAAAAGAAAAAAAATGATTACAGAAAAAACATGACATTAATATGCATTTAATGAGAAATGACGTTAGGAGAGATAAAGTGACAAAATGAACTGATTTGCACAGTTACCTAGGGCGGCGTCTCCTCAACTGCACGCATGCTTGTCCAAAAATAGTGAACACGTGTTCATTTTCTGGAAAGATTGGTGACAGCTGTTTTGCTTTAAAAGAGCTTATGAATCAACTTAGATAATGAAACGTTAGTAATAACAGAATCAGAACTTCTAATTGATCATTATCAGAACTTCTTATAAACATAAAATCCTAACGCATTTCAGAAGATACCCATACATGAGATATTCTCATCTTCTCATTCTGGGCATGAATCCATACTGATATTTTTCAGAATGAACTTAAACCTATCTTCAGCAAGGGGTTTTGTAAAGATATCAGCCCATTGATGGTCTGTATCCACAAAGTTCAAAGAGAGAACACCCTTATGAACATAGTCCCTCATAAAATGATGTTTAATCTCAATATGTGTAGCTTTAGAATGCAAGATAGAATTCTTAGATAAACATATAGCAGAAGTATTACGACAGAAAATAGGAATGTTACTCTCATATATCTGATAATCTTCTAGCTGACTCTTCATCCAGAGCATTTGTGTGCTACAACCAGCAGCAGCGACATATTCTGCTTCTGTTGTTGAGAGGGCTATGGTAGCTTGCTTCTTGCTGTACCAGGAGATCAAATGACTTCCAAGAAATTGACAACTTCCAGAAGTACTCTTCCTTTCAATTCTATCTCCAGCATAGTCAGCATCACAGAATCCTACTAAGTTGTATTCTTTAGATCTTCTGTAGACTAAACCAACATCAGTAGTACCTTTCAGATACCTCAGAATTCTCTTAACAGCAGTTAAGTGAGATTCTCTAGGATCTGATTGGAATCTAGCACACAAACAAACACTAAATAGAATGTCAGGTCTAGAAGCAGTTAAATATAGAAGAGATCCAATCATACCTCTGTACAACTTCTGATCTACCTTCTTACTTACCTCATCCTTACCTAGAACACACGTTGGATGCATAGGAGTTTTGGCTTCTTTGCTTTCAGAAAGATTAAACTTCTTCAGAAGTTCTTTCACATACTTCGTTTGATGAACATAAGTTCCAGAAGTTTGGTTGATTTGAATCCCAAGAAAATACTTGAGTTCACCCATCATACTCATTTCAAATTCAGCCTGCATAGACTTAGCAAACTCCTTTCCAAGTGAAGCATTAGATGTTCCAAAGATAATATCATCAACATAAATTTGATAAATTAAAATTTCCTTCTTAGACGTTTTACAGAAAAGAGTCGTGTCCACTTGTCCTCTAGTGAAACCATTGTCCAGAAGGAAAGAACTTAATCTTTCATACCAAGCTCTAGGAGCTTACTTCAGTCCATACAATGATTTCTTTAGTTTGAAAACATGTTCTAGAGACTTGGAGTCTTCAAAATCAGGAGGTTGGTGGACATAGACTTCCTCATCTATATAACCATTTAAGAAGGCACTCTTAACATCCATCTGATACAGAGTGATGTTATGCTGAGTGGCAAAAGAAATTAATAAGCGGATAGATTCTAACCTGGCCACTGGTGCAAAGGTTTCTGTATAGTCAATCCCTTCTTGCTGACTATATCCCTGAGCCACCAGTCTGGCTTTGTTTCTTACCACTTCTCCCTTCTCACTAAGCTTGTTTCTGAACACCCACTTTGTACCAATGATGTTGAATCCTTTTAGTCTAGGAACCAAATCCCATACATCATTCCTTGTAAACTGATTTAGTTCTTCTTGCATGGCAATTATCCAGTCTGGATCTTCTAGAGCTTGATCAACAGAAGTTAGCTCGATCAAAGAAACAAGACCTAATTGACATTCTGCATTGTTCTTAAGGAATGCCCTTGTTCTGATAGGATCGTCTTTCTTTCCAAGGATCAAATCTTCTGAATGAGCTGAGGTGAGTCTAGAAGATCTTCTGACTGTTGGTTCTTCAGAAATTCTGAGATTCTCTAAAGATGCAGCAACTTGATCTTCTGATTCTTTGCTTCTGAGACTTTCAGCTTCTGGAGCTTTGCTTCTTGGTTCTACAACTTCTGATATGTCAATATCTATATCTGCAAAATTCTCAAACTGCTTTGGCTTTTCAAGACCAAGCTTATCATCAAATCTGATATTGATTGATTCTTCTACAACCAATGTTTCAGTATTGTATACTCTGTAGCCTTTAGAGCGTTCAGAATATCCAAGAAGAAAACATTTTTGT
This sequence comes from Vicia villosa, assembly GCF_029867415.1. NCBI lineage: Eukaryota > Viridiplantae > Streptophyta > Magnoliopsida > Fabales > Fabaceae > Vicia > Vicia villosa. Next base: position 166,264,189 of record NC_081180.1, read on the forward strand.
GCCTTAGAATCAAACTTACCAAGATGATCTTTAGTATTCAGAATAAAACACACACATCCAAAAGGATGAAAATATGAAATGTTGGGCTTTCTGTTCTTCCACAATTCATAAGGAGTCTTATTTAGAATAGGTCTTATAGAGATTCTATTCTGAATATAACATGCAGTGTTTATTGCTTCTGCCCAGAAGTGCTTAGCCATATTGGTCTCATTGATCATGGTTCTGGCCATTTCTTGCAAAGTCCTATTCTTTCGCTCTACAACTCCATTTTGCTGTGGAGTTCTAGGGCAAGAGAAATCATGGGCAATACCATTTTCTTTGAAGAAATCCTCAAAGTATCTGTTCTCAAATTCGCCACCATGATCACTTCTGACCTTTATGATTTTGCACTCCTTCTCAGATTGGATCTGAGTGCAGAATTCAAAGAACACTGAATGAGACTCATCCTTGTGTTTTAAGAACTTTACCCATGTCCAGCGGCTATAATCATCTATGATGACTAATCCATATTTCTTCCCTCTCACATATGCTGTTTTGACTGGTCCAAACAGATCAATGTGCAGAAGTTCTAACGACCTTGAGGAAGAGACAACATTCTTAGATTTGAATGCAGGTCTGGAGAACTTGCCCTTCTGACATGCTTCACAAAGAGCATCTGATTTGTATTTCAGATTTGGGAGTCCTCTGACCAGATTTAGTTTGTTAATCTGAGAAATCTTTCTCAAACTAGCATGTCCTAATCTTCTGTGCCAGACCCATTGCTCTTTAGAAACAGACATAAGACAAGTCACCTTCTGCTTCTCAAGATCAGAAAGATCAATCTTATAAATGTTCTTTCTCTTGCCTGTAAATAGGATTGAGCCATCCTTCTGACTTACAGCCTTGCAAGACTTTTGATTGAAGATTATGTCATAACCATTGTCACTTAATTGACTTATGGACAATAAGTTATGCGCTAATCCTTCTACAAGAAGTACATTAGTTATGGAAGGAGAGTTACCAATACTTATGGTTACAGAGCCAATAATCTTGCCCTTCTGATCTCCTCCAAACTTGACTTCTCCACCAGACTTAAGCACCAGGTCTTGGAACATAGACCTTCTTCCCATCATGTGTCGCGAGCACCCAGAGTCCAGGTACCATGACATTTTGTGCTTTGCCTTCTTTGCTGCTAAGGATATCTGCAACATAAATTATCTCCTCCTTAGGTACCCACAATTTCTTGGGTCCTTTCTTGTTAGTTTTCCTCAAATTCTAATTGAACTTGGGTTTAGCATGATAAGTAACAGGAGGAACAACATGATATTCTTTGGGTTTGGCAGCATGATATCTTTTAGGTTGTGTCACATGCTTCTTGGTGTGTGTCGTGTTAAAGCTCTGTGCATGTGATGTGAGCTTGATATCATGTGAGTGGCCATATTTGAACTGATCATACAATGGCTTGTATGTGATTTTCAAATCATCAACAGGTTCAAATTTATGTGAGGTATCACCCTCATAGCCAAAACCAAACCTTTTATTTCCAGAAACACCATATATCATATAAGCAAGATGACTTCTGCCAATACTTCTAGATAGAAACTTTCTGAAGCTCGAGTCATATTTGTTGCACCCCAAAATTTGCCCATCTAATTTTATTTCTAACTGGCTTATACATCTCATAATCTCATCTATTAGGTCAGCCCACGCATCATGCATTCATTCATCAATAATAATATTGGTTCATTAAATCAGTGGTAATAGATTAAATGCTTGATCATGGTTTATTTCCATATTCATCTGATAACCAAGAGAATCTTCCCTATGAAGTTGGACATAATTATTTAGTGTACTTCTTGAATTATATGTTATGGTGTAATACTTGGCAAATCAGCTTGGACAAAGATGTTAGCGTACGACGAGTCTTGTGAGATTGAGATCCTTATGGCATTTGTTTGAATAGAAAGAAATTAAGCACCTTTTGGTTATTGCTACGTTTTGGCAAGAGAAGACCTTTGGAAGTTATTCACAACTTTGACTTTTGACTAAAGTCACGTTGACCTGTATCTTTGATCATCATTCCAATTGGGTTTTATTCATTCAAGATTGCACATTGAAAAGAAAAAAAAAGGAGAATCATTTCAAATGTCAAAGGCATCCATTTGGAAACATGCCGAGTTCATATCCAAAAGACAATTACATAAAAATTCAGCAATAAACTCCAAGTATTTATTCTTCAAAATCCTTCCTAAACTTATGCTATTCAAACCCTATGACACATTCAAGCTAATCCAAAGAAAATTACCCACAACATCATTTACATCAAAATACATTCAAGTGCATTACACCTTTTAATACAAAAATAATTGTCCTAAATCTATCTTCAATTTCTTTTCATCTTTGAGACCCCCACCACCTGTATCATGTAACCATTGTTATCCAAGTGTGGAATAAGTGTGTTATACACCAGTTGCTATGTGCTATACATACTTTCCTTCTTCACCAACCTATTGCACATATAACATACCAAATCTGCCCCAATTCTACCATAACCTGCATCATTAATATACAAAACAGTCTATTCAATACCAACCAAATAACACTAAATTTATAAATGCATACATTAGCGGACCTACGTATTCATGCGCAATAGTGGTAAATACCATTAACATCAAGCATATGGCCCTGCAAGTGATAACAGTTGGCTCATAAAAACAGTCAGAGAAAAAAAACCAAAGATCCTACATGTTCAGAACTGAACCGGGCAAGTTACGTGCAAATCAAATGCACTGAATCTTCATCCAATCAGTTCACACAGAATCAATTTAAGAGCTGCACATGTAATCGGCCCTGCAACACACACGAAAATATATTCAGCATACTTCGTCCATATTCAATTATCCGGTTTCAAACTTTCATCAACACCAGAAGAAAACGATTCAAAAAAAAATAGGCATTATGTCATTCAGTTCGTCAGTTAAATATCATACAAATTAATCAGGTTCATTGACAACCAAAGATTCACGTCGGTTCCCATCTTGTGATATCACGCAGAATATATATCAGGATTTAATATGTGTATCGGTATAGCCCATTCATCATCAAGCGTGTGGGTTCGTGATTCATATTGCAGAGGCCAGAATATTACGCAATCAAACAGAACAGAAACAATGCATACGGCAAAAGACAACCCATATAAGTCCAACAGAAAATCAAATAATCCAAAACCTTCATAACCAGCATATAACCAACTAACAGAAATATCCTAACTTCTCACAACCTTCTAACAACCTAGTACAACTTCCTAACCTCCTAACTGCCATAACAGAAAGACAGGTGTAACTGATTCCCTAACAGTCTCTAACCAACCCTAACTAACTTCCAAAATCAGTTACAGTCCCTAACAAATCCTATAACAGAATTTAACTGAAACAGTTAACAGAAAATCAGAGAAAAACTCACTGCTATAAATCAGAATGTCTTCACCATTTTTCATCTTCTTCACTTCCCACTCCACCATTTTCACTAATCCTCCACCATTTTCCACCTTCACTTCTTAACTTCTCTTCTCGACCATTTTCTTCACCATTTCATAATCTTCGTCTTCCTCCTCTTTCCACTCTCTCTGAATTTTCCCATCTCCTCCTTAACCAAACCCACTCAAAGCTTCTTGAACCGTCCTCTTCAGAGCATTGATCAAGCTCTGAAAGAGGTGAAGCATAGCCTCCTTCGACCTTCACCTTCTTCACCACCAAAGCCTCACTCACACTCTATTCAACAACAACGAACACACACAACAACATCTCATCCACACAAAAAATCAGAAATCCGGGAAGAAGAAGAATGAAGAGCTAAAGAAGAAACACAAGTTGGAAAGAATCAAGATTACCTGAAGAATTTAGCCATTCTTCCGCATTCACCTCGCATCAACTCCGGTTGTGCGTCAACTCCGATTGGAAGCTTCTCCGGTCTTCTTGATCTCCAATTGTCTTCTGCGAATCCAGGTTCTATCTCAATTTAAGCTCGATTTTGAACTAGGTAGGGTTTTTGTGAGTCAAAGTTAAGGCTTTGAAGGTTGAGTAGTATGGACAATTTCGTTTGATTGAGAGGGCGAGGCAACGAGTGTTGTGTTAGTGGTGGCCGAACGGTGGTGTTTTGAATCACGGCGGAGAAGAAGGATTCTCCGTCGCGCCGTCGCCGTTGGAGAGAAGAGAGAGGCGAGAATGAGAGTCTGAGAAATTGAATAGGGAACGACGCTTCTAAACCCTAATTATCCCCTTTCTTCTTTTTTATTAGTAGTATTAATTAATTGATTAATTGAGTTTTAGAGGTTTAAAATGCGTGATTAACGTTAATCAGATTTGGTAAATAGAGATTAAATCATTTTGTTAAAAACCTAAGATAACAAAATCTGCACATGATAAGTCTGTTGGATCATCACAACTGGGCCACGAAACTGCTAAGTCACACCCCCACTGGCCCGTGTACCGTTTTCTTTCACTACAAAAATTGCAACAAAAACAGCTCCTGGTCTCATGCTTTTGGGCCCTGCGCCCCAATTTGCTATCTACACCTTAAACTCATTTTGCACCCCCTGTTCATGTTAGATTTAGGTTTTAATTAGTTTTTTTTCCTATTTCTTTTAGGTACTAAAAATACTAATTTTCTACCATCATTTTAGACCTTTAATACACAATTTTGACATAGAGAATAATCATAAAAAATATTAGTTTAGGCTAATTCATTCTTTTAATTCTTTTTGCTTAATTTGTAATTCAATTCCTCTCATTAAAATCAATATAAAATATTCTTAGGCCACTTTTGTACTATATTTTTTGGCTTGTTGCTTCATGCTTGTGTATAATTTGGTACCATTATACCATTCTCAATTTTGCTCATGTATCTTACTTATGACTTCTAATTGTGACTTCATTTTCATGTCTCTTTAATTCCTAACTTTAGGTAGAAACCATGACAACATTAGGACTTAGAAGTTCCCTTCATGACACTTAAGCTAGTTATTCATTTTAGGCTAGTTTTCCTTTCCTTTTTCTTTGCAACATTAAAACATTAACAAATGGAGATGCGAATCACATTAAGAAAGTGATAGAGAAATGAGTGGGATTCATTCCCTAATCTGTTTCTCAATCACTTAGTGGCATAGAAATGAGTGGGATTCATTCCCTAATCTGTTTCTCGGTCACTACTTAATGGGAGGGAAATGAGTGGGATTCATTCCCTAATCTGTTTCTCGAACATTAACTAATGGGATAGAAATGAGTGGGATTCATTCCCTAATCTGTTTCTCGAACATTACATAATGGGATAGAAGTGAGTGGGATTCATTCCCTAATCTGCTTCTCGATCATTATACATTTTATGTGATTCGAATCACAAAGTAAATTCCCTTAAAAAACACTCAACCAAAAACACTTAAAACACTTAATAAAGGCTCAGACCTAAATCAAAGTAATGAAGTGGTGCGAAGCCTTGTATTGGGTTTTGTTCATCATGGAATTACATCTAAAAGACACAAACCAAGTTTCTCTCTTCTCTCTCTTGCCTCCGAGGCATTCTTTCTCTTGCCTTCAGGGCATTCTTTCTCCTAATCGGACACGTTATTTCCGCTCCATTCCCAACTTAAGACTCCAGAGGTCGAGCAGCGGAGTGCGAATGTAACTTCGTCCACTAAAAAACACAAAAACAAACAAAAGCTAAAGAGCCGAACTACGGCGCTCTGATTCCTGAAAAGGATACGTAGGCATTGGGTCGCGGGGCCTAAGCGAGCACAACTATTTATAAACCTTATTTTCCCCGTGTTTCTTTTCTTTCATTTTCATGCATTCCCTTAGTAATTAAGCTTTAGATTTATACACCCTTTAGATAGCAACAAACATAGGTGGATACCATCGAGTACGATGGGCGTGAGGGGTGCTAGCACCTTCCCCTTGCGTAACCGACTCCCGTACCCTATCTCTGGTCGAAAGACCTCGTTCTTATTCATCTTAGGTTTTCTGATATTCCTTTCCCACTTTGGGATAAATATATTGGTGGCGACTCTGTTCATCATTTCGCGAGCGTGCGACAGCTGGTGACTCTGCTGGGGACCTAGCTTAGTCGATCCTAGCTTTTGTTTGTTTTCTTTTCTTTGGGTGTTTATTTATTGCTTTATTGCTTTATTTCTTTATTGCTTTATTTCTTTATGTATCGCATTTTATTTTCATATACTATGATTATTATTATGCTATTCTGTTGGGATGGGATGTTACTGATTTGAGGTAAAAGGCCCAATACCCAGGCCAGAGTGTTACTTAGGCTACCTAGGATAGAGTGGATAGTCATGACGCCAACAGAATGTCAGGTTCTGTTGATTGCGATCATGAGACCCACGACCAGTTGAGGTTCAAATGGGATACCATTGTTGGCATGTATTTGCAACAATGATGGTGTCTCAGGAGAACTGTTAACGCTGGAGACCTATTAACCTACCTTATACTAGATCCTACTTGTGAGAGGGGTTGGGAAATTTTTTTTTGTAGGAAAACATGCCTCCATCCCACCCTATGCCCATTCAGACTATCTATCATAATCAACGTCGAACCTCTGAATCTGGAGGGTTCGACCTTATGTGACTTATGCAAAGGTTATCTATCCTGAATCAACGTCGAACCTCTGAATCTGGAGGATTCGACCATCTTTGACTTATACAGAAGTTTTACATCAGTTATCTATCAGAATCCACGTCGAACCTCTGAATCTGGAGGGTTCGACCATCTTTGACTTATGCACCGCCTATTTATCAGGAAAGCAACGTCGAACCTCTGAATCTAGAGGATTCGACCATATCTTATCGACCATGAGAAGTTATTATCACAAGAGGCCTTGATCCTTGATCCTGATTTATGTTGCATTTGCATCTTCATTGACATTTTTGCATTCATGCATGTGCATCCATGGTGACCAAGACTCTTACCACTATTCCTCTCCATCAGATCAGACAAGGTGATTCCTCGATATCGATATCTGACAAGCGCCAACATACAAAGAATCATGGGGAATTGCGAATAAGATCAAGCTTCTATCAGAGAAACCCATGCCTCTTCATGGGGGCACCTTCCACCATTGGAGCCTAAAGACTTTGTGTTTGTCAGAGAACATTTCATTTGCATCAAAATAAGGCCAAACTTGCCATTGTATAGATTTCTCTAGTATTTTCAATTGTATTACTTTTGTTGTTATCAAGTACTTCTCATTGTAAGAAACTCATTCTCTTTGAATAAATAAAAATAATGCAATATACATGTTTTTCTCAAGTCATTTCATCTTTGTCATTATGTTCATTGATACTTCACTCATTTGTCTTAAGCAACTAAAAAAGGAGAATGATGAAAAATCAAAAATACATGAACTACTAACTGTATGCTTTTGGAACAAAGATCCTGCTGACGATGTACAGGCATTGTTTTAATTCCTAAACACCGGAGTTATAAGGGAGTGAAACCTTCGTAAACCCCTTTGAGCCTAAGGAGTAGTAGTTTCTTTTCAAAAAAAAAAAATACAATGAAACCCTTCATCTTAACCAGGGGCAGGGTAGTCTTCAGTCAGTGCGACCGAGTGCTCAACTTTCAGGTATTCCATCAGAGGATCAATCATATTCCATCTCTCACAACAAAAGCAGAAGAGTACAATCCACAATGGATGCCTCTCACTCACCAAGAACAAGGCAGTCGCTACCTTTTCATCAAGTCAATCACAAATGTCATACAACTTGTTCCCGAACGAGACAAAAAAAAAAGAATGAAAAGAAAGTCATGAATAATCAAAAAAAAAGAAAAGAAACAATAGCCCGCTAAGTCAAAAAGAAAAAAGGAAAAGCTTTGAAGCAAATGACTTAGGCAAAAATTAGGGCATACCCCGCTGGACAACAGAAACCAAATTCAAAAGAAACTTCTGTCCAAGCAAAAATTAGGGAAGGCAAAAGACAAAGCAAAAGAAAATTCCTCCAAAGGGACAAGTTGTTGTGACCATCAACAAAATCACCAAAGGTGAATGCCACCTCCATCAAAGCCATAAAGGATCCTCATCCATCACAATCCTTCCTAAAAGGTGAACACTCGTGTCAAACTAGCTGAACGTAGGACTGGAGAACATCACGAAGAAGGGGTGGGTTAAGTAGAACTTGAGCCTTTATCCTTTGTTTCTTAAACCGTGAACCCGACCACGTTACAACCCTAAAAAGTCCTAATTGAAGCAGGGTTCATTCCGAAAGCATACAAACTGTGAAATCATGTCAAACTGACTCCCAACGTTGCTTGTCACTTGTGTTAGTATCAGTACAACATTTTGACAAATAAAGCTTTTCTTGTGAGATTAACGTGCGCATTGCATTCTCATTATCGTTTTCAAAACAGAATTGTCTCTAACTTGAAAGTAAGTACTTGATACCAAGGAAAGTTCAACATTGAAATTCCATCGAGTAGTCTTACAAAGGCAAAGGTTGGTCATCCACTGAGCAAATACCTGAAGCATCCATTAGGTGGAAGAGTTCCTTTCAATCTGGGGCATCCATTCCATGATCTACACTGGGGCAGACCATCGCAAATCTCCATGATTCAAGCATTATCAAAGTTCTATCTCAAGAGATCATACACGCTGGGGCAAGCTGTAACACCCTTCTAAACCCCCGCGGAAAATATAATAATAATAATAATAATCAGAGTAAACATGAAATACAAGGATGTCACAATTTCTTTAACATAAAATACCATAGTCATTTGTCATGCCACATGAGGAACCATTTAATATAAACAAAATTCATGTTCAACACAGCGGATTATAACTCATAACATTGCATATTAATCATCCATGCAAGTTACTATAATACAATTATAAAACAACAAAGCCAACAGAGTAATTCGTCTCTAAACTAGCGTTCCCCAGTGTTACAATCAGAGCATGACTCGACACGAACTATGGACTAGCCTACGAGCTATCCGTACCCAATCAAGAAGCCGCTACATCCTTAATCTGAAATCATCAAAGTAAGGGTGAGTTTCATTCGAATTAATAAGCATTATGCAGTCATAAGCAATAAAATCTCATAGTAATTATCATCCACTCAATCATACATATAATCGGAATTATTACAACAAGCAAGCATCAATTCAACAATATTGGCCATCGGCCCACAACTCATCAATTTCATCAATGATCAAGTTATATTAACAACATCACCTTAATACATCAATCATGTAAACACACCAAGGCATAACACTGGATCTCATCCAATCATGTTATAACCAATGCATATGATTCAACTGACACTATGCATGTGGTACCAAAATTCGTGAATCACATTCACAGGACTTATCTCTTTGATACTGCCCTCTAGTCGCTCACACCCCACATGGGCACACGACTACTGCCTCATCGCTCACACCCCACATGGGCACACGATGACTTCCCGCTAATCTCCGCACAATGGGAATTAGCCTTCCAATGCAAATGATTTATGAATAATGCACACATGACACATACTTACATCATCATACCTCATCATCATTCCGATGCTTAACATCGCTTATCACCTCTTACCAATAAAGTCACAACAAGTATGTACATGTATAGGCATAATTAAATCATTCACATACATACACCACATCATCACAATAACATACACATCATATTAATGTTCACAATCATCAATCATCACCATCATCATACATCGTTACATCTATCATCATTACACACCATATAATAAATTGTTAAAACAACCCAACAACATAATCACAAAACATGTATTCATTTACGACATGTTATAAACCAACATCACCCAATGAATATCATAATCCCATCACCAATACAAAACATGTATCAATAATCATATATAAATAAGCACATATACATATACTATATTCCAATTCATCAACAATCAAATCGAATTAAAATAAAGTCGGCCACTGCCCATTTCATCACTTTATCAATTAAAGCATCTCATTAGCTTCGCAACGCCCAAAACGGCACATAAATCGGATACTCGGATCAAAAGTTATGGGTTTTTAAAGATAAAACATTTTTAGAAAAAATGCTGCAGAACCCGGGTTGTCCCTACATGGGAACCGGTTCCTGGCAGCTTCCCAAACCTCGTTTCTTATTTTTACTATGGGGAACCGGGTTGTCCCACATGGGAACCGGTTCCTACGTACCTGCACAGCCAAATTCACCATTTTGACAGCATTTACCCTATCCCATTTCCCCAATTTCAGGTACATACGAACATAGCACACAAATACCATCAATTTTCACATAATCACACATTTCAGACAAGTTTTATCCAAGTATTAACAGCATATATCATGAGTATTAACAGAATCATGTAATTCATACAAATTCATCAAAACCTAACAAAATTCCCAAACCCGACACATACGATTGAACTAGACCACAATCCTAATCAATCATACTACCTACAATCACATAAGGAATACTAACCCGAAGAATCCCCCCTTACCTCAGAGTCGAATCTTCGAAGGTCTTCTTCCCCTTTGACTCTTCTCTCTTTCACGTGTTCTTCTTTTCCTCAGACTCTGTCACTAGTGCTTCCACTTCCTCTTTTCCCAATTCCTTTATTTTATGAAAAATAAAATAAAATATTATAATGGGCTTGCTTAGTTAACACCCCCTTACTGCTAACCACCACTCTAGGCCCAATGCCAATATTTCATCATTTTCTAAATAATTCCAAATAAAAATACTAAAATTCCAATTATTTAATTTAAATCCAAATTAAATTAATAAACTGAAATTATGGGGTGTTACAACTCTCCCATACTAAAAGAGTTTTCGTCCTCGAAAACATACTTCAAGTGAAAAGTCCCAGATAAGAGTACTTCATTTGACTCTCCCATTCTCCGTTAACACCTTCTTAGTCGAGTCTCAAAATTCATCTGACATAACCAACACAAGCATATCTCATGCATTCAATCTCAGTTCTTACGTTGCATTTGACCATCCCCAGGTGTACCACTCGCTATAACTCCAACGGTTAACAACAATGAAACTTCGAGGTGCGATCCATACAATACGCTCAACAATTGAATAATACAATTACACAATCCATGGTATGATCACAACTGATCAACACTGTAGTAATGGATTCCATTTACCCACGTACCAACCTTAGGCACACTCTTCCAATTGAGCGATAAAGTAATACTTACACTTACTCAGAGCAAATTCCCGAGTTACTTCATCTATTAAAAACATTCCCACTATCGGAACAAACACACATCAGTAGTTATAATTACATAGCTCATTATCCTCAATATATCATTGCTTACAAGATAGCTCAATTGAGTCCCATTCTCCACTAAGAATCAAATTAACTTCGTCCTTCGCAGAGTATAATTCCTCATTATATTCATAAATTTACATAACACCTTACAACAGTACAAAATTATTATGGCATTACATAGTATCAACTCGTTGTCTTAACTTCTCCGAACACATACTCATTAACTACATACAACCATAACAACATATTCATCGTCTCGGCAATTATTCAAAAGGGTCTGAATCCTTTGGCACGACATCTTTACGTCCACGAGATTCTAAACCCAACATATAGATAAACACATATTCTCTATGTAGGATTCCGACATATTAATTCCTCACTGGTCACGAGTAACACTCATCACACCACTCTACATCATACTTTCGCTGTGCGACTACAATTACCCGTCTTAAGTCACCGCCAATACTTTGCACTTTTTCATATTCACTTCCTCATAAGTTCCTACAATATGGTGAGTGGTTATTCTCACATCTCAGCATTCATCACATCTTATACCATTAAGGTAACAAGCAATCTTATACCATCTATATGATTCCGCCTATTATCAACAAGAGATTAAGGGTGATCAAGTCCTCAATTTGTCAATAGATAGCCGACAATCATATTTAAGCATAAACCGTTGTTACTACATAATAGTGTCTTTTCCGAGTTTGCACCCAAACTCATTAACATTGTCATAGTCTTAAAATTCTCTATGGTGTCCTTCTTCTAGAATATTCTTTCTCAACTTGGTAACATCTGGAACACAAACGCAACTTCTAGACCTCATTACACCATCCTCGTCAATTCTGAATTCACCGTCTTTACCTTGGTAATTCAAATTCGACTTATCGATCAACTCAACATCAGCTTTCTGACTTTCTCTAATCTCGTCAAGAACACCATTTCTCTGAATTGTTCAATTAAATCAAACTCTTTCACCATCAGCATCGACATTTTTAGAGGTAACCTCGAACCATACAAATAATGTCACTGCAACATCAAAACAAAACCATGGCTGCCAATTCTAAATCATGAGTCAGATAATTCCTTTCATGCGTTTTCAATCGTCCCGACGCATAAGTTACTACTTACTGGTTTTACATCAACACACCATCCAAACCCATCAACGACGCATCACAATATACCACAAATGGTTCCAAAGTCCATTTCACTTTTTCTACTGATTTACTCATCACTCAAATCCATCGATACTTAAATCATCTTTATCATCTTATTCATCAACGACATATTCTACTCGACTTCGTTTCAAACAATCGCGGTAATAGGCATCCCTATTCAACACTTGTTCATGCTTCTTTAACCGACATCATAATATCTCCTCATAGGACCACTCTATGGTATTTATAACTCTTCCACAATGTAGAACATAATCTCTCCTCTTCGTGGGTTCAAACGGTACATTAATCCGACACTAAGAGCTCAAGACATGAATTTTCTAATTGTTATCCAAAAATGCAACACCGACGCCATGCTGCTACACTCTATAGGATATCTCCAGAACTCCTCAATTGGAACACCTATTCCTAAAATTGCTTCACAACAAGCCTTCTCATTATCCTCTCAATCCGTTCAACTCTGACGCTGAAGTCTCGTGCGGTACCAATGAACAAGTCTAGTTCTAAGGACAAGTGTAGTCGTAACTTCACCTCTTTCTAACATCATCCTGACACAATTAAATATGTTACAGCTGCTGCAACCATTTTTATAACAAATTTCATCTCGTTAGCTTTCCGACGCTTCAAACGGAACTCAAATCGGATGTCCAGAACTCCAGTTATGAATTTTTGAAATTTCATAACGATTCAGCAATCTTCCTGCGATTTGCTTACGGAAATTCTGCTCCAAAACTCATCCTTTTCAAATTAATCTCATTATTAACATCATCTTATCACATCTCTTCGCTTCCAAACTTCTTATAACTTAAATAACACATTTCATCGCTGAAGTTCGATTTCTGCAACATCCTGAAACCAAATTCATGTACGCCATCATCAACCTTCTTATCCTTGGGATCATATTCGTCTCTTTGCATTACTCGCACTTCGAAACTTTCTCAACAACATCGATAACCTCTACTATCATCTCAATTACTTACTAGTAATCCTACGACAAGGTCTACGACAATACTTCCTTTAATCATTGCTTCAACAGCGACCTTTCACATAGGGCTACTCACACCACAACATCACAGTCCATCAGTAGCACTTGAAGCATCACAGCTTCGAAATTCCATTTCTCAGAAATAACCATTATCTACTCCGAGACACTCCAACGGAATAAAAACCACAGTCTTCAGCCCATGTCACCTTCACTTCAGAAAACAATAACTCCACACTCTTGTACTGCTGCCCTACGCATCACTCTAACATCTTGCATCTGAGACATATCCGAGAAGCATGACTTCCCCCCCACTAGTTTCAATCCCACTCTGCAGGCAAACAGTTAGAACACACTGAGTACCGACAGTGTTTCACACACATGTCGCATACCGAAAGGAAAAATTAACAACAAGACTCTGGTCACAACGACCGACTATGCTCTGATACCACTATTGTAGCACCCTTCTAAACCCCCGCGGAAAATATAATAATAATAATAATAATCAGAGTAAACATGAAATACAAGGATGTCACAATTTCTTTAACATAAAATACCATAGTCATTTGTCATGCCACATGAGGAACCATTTAATATAAACAAAATTCATGTTCAACACAGCGGATTATAACTCATAACATTGCATATTCATCATCCATGCAAGTTACTATAATACAATTATAAAACAACAAAGCCAACAGAGTAATTTGTCTCTAAACTAGCGTTCCCCAGTGTTACAATCAGAGCATGACTCGACACGAACTATGGACTAGCCTACGAGCTATCCGTACCCAATCAAGAAGCCGCTACATCCTTAATCTGAAATCATCAAAGTAAGGGTGAGTTTCATTCGAATTAATAAGCATTATGCAGTCATAAGCAATAAAATCTCATAGTAATTATCATCCACTCAATCATACATATAATCGGAATTATTACAACAAGCAAGCATCAATTCAACAATATTGGCCATCGGCCCACAACTCATCAATTTCATCAATGATCAAGTTATATTAACAATATCACCTTAATACATCAATCATGTAAACACACCAAGGCATAACACTGGATCTCATCCAATCATGTTATAACCAATGCATATGATTCAACTGACACTATGCATGTGGTACCAAAATTCGTGAATCACATTCACAGGACTTATCTCTTTGATACTGCCCTCTAGTCGCTCACACCCCACATGGGCACACGACTACTGCCTCATCGCTCACACCCCACATGGGCACACGATGACTTCCCGCTAATCTCCGCACAATGGGAATTAGCCTTCCAATGCAAATGATTTATGAATAATGCACACATGACACATACTTACATCATCATACCTCATCATCATTCCGATGCTTAACATCGCTTATCACCTCTTACCAATAACGTCACAACAAGTATGTACATGTATAGGCATCATTAAATCATTCACATACATACACCACATCATCACAATAACATACACATCATATTAATGTTCACAATCATCAATCATCACCATCATCATACATCGTTACATCTATCATCATTACACACCATATAATAAATTGTTAAAACAACCCAACAACATAATCACAAAACATGTATTCATTTACGACATGTTATAAACCAACATCACCCAATGAATATCATAATCCCATCACCAATACAAAACATGTATCAATAATCATATATAAATAAGCACATATACATATACTATATTCCAATTCATCAACAATCAAATCGAATTAAAATAAAGTCGGCCACTGCCCATTTCATCACTTTATCAATTAAAGCATCTCATTAGCTTCGCAACGCCCAAAACGGCACATAAATCGGATACTCGGATCAAAAGTTATGGGTTTTTAAAGATAAAACATTTTTAGAAAAAATGCTGCAGAACCCGGGTTGTCCCTACATGGGAACCGGTTCCTGGCAGCTTCCCAAACCTCGTTTCTGATTTTTACTATGGGGAACCGGGTTGTCCCACATGGGAACCGGTTCCTACGTACCTGCACAGCCAAATTCACCATTTTGACAGCATTTACCCTATCCCATTTCCCCAATTTCAGGTACATACGAACATAGCACACAAATACCATCAATTTTCACATAATCACACATTTCAGACAAGTTTTATCCAAGTATTAACAGCATATATCATGAGTATTAACAGAATCATGTAATTCATACAAATTCATCAAAACCTAACAAAATTCCCAAACCCGACACATACGATTGAACTAGACCACAATCCTAATCAATCATACTACCTACAATCACATAAGGAATACTAACCCGAAGAATCCCCCTTACCTCAGAGTCGAATCTTCGAAGGTCTTCTTCCCCTTTGACTCTTCTCTCTTTCACGTGTTCTTCTTTTCCTCAGACTCTGTCACTAGTGCTTCCACTTCCTCTTTTCCCAATTCCTTTATTTTATGAAAAATAAAATAAAATATTATAATGGGCTTGCTTAGTTAACACCCCCTTACTGCTAACCACCACTCTAGGCCCAATGCCAATATTTCATCATTTTCCAAATAATTCCAAATAAAAATACTAAAATTCCAATTATTTAATTTAAATCCAAATTAAATTAATAAACTGAAATTATGGGGTGTTACACAAGCTAGTAACAATTCATCTCTTCATCTTCAATCAAGTGTCAGATATCAAGACAAGTGTCGAGGAGTCAAGCCCAACACCTTCACAAGTTCTATCCTTCAAGAAACAACCTTTCCGCAAGGGCATCCTCCCTCAACTCCTTGTATCTTGGAAGCAATCATTCCATTCATAATCATGCATGCATCATACATGTCATTGCATTCACATCTAATCATCAATAAAGCAGGGGCATCCACCTTACCTTGATTCTCAAACAGAGTTTCTGAACTCCACCTAATCTATTCCCCGCACAAAAGCAGAAACCCCGATCAATCAATCAGTACACTGCATATAGAATTCATTGCATTGAATCTCCAGAAGTGCATAAAACAAATCAAACATTTCATGTGAAGCATAAGCCAAGTTACTCATCAGATGAGGTCCCTACAAAGTATTCAAGTGGATATTCCACTGGATCACTCAGAGTTACTATTGTGGTGTCATCTCCCAAAGTCAATCATGTTCATCTTTCTTCAACCCAGAGTTGATGTTCTTGTGTTCAACCCAGAGTTGATTTTCCTTTCATCTTTTAACCCCGAGTTAATTATTTTTTCCCTCTCACCCAGAGTTGACGGATATTTCTTTTATTCTTTCCCACTCAACCCAGAGTTGACGGTTATCCTTTGTTCAATCCAGAATTGATTCCTTTCCCACTCAACCCAGAGTTGACGGTTATCTCTTGTCTTTCCCACTCAACCCAGAGTTGGCGGTTATCCTTTGCCTTTCCCTCTCAACCCAGAGTTGACGGTTACCTCATATCTTTTCCCTCTCAACCCAGAGTTGAAGGTTGTCTCTTATTTCCCACTCAACCCAGAGTTGACGGTTATCTTTTGTCTTTTCCCACTCAACCCAGAGTTGACGGTTACCTTTTATTCAACCCAGAGTTGATCCTTTTTTTCCCACTCAACCCAGAGTTGACGGTTGTCTTTTCTCCTTTCCCACTCAACCCAGAGTTGACAGTTATCTTTCTTCCTTTCCCACTCAACCCAGAGTTGACGGTTATCTTTTCTCTTTTTCCACTCAACCCAGAGTTGACGGTTACCTTTTGTCTTTTCCCACTCAACCCCGAGTTGACGGTTATCTTTTCTCTTTCCCACTCAACCCAGAGTCGACGGTTATTTCTAATTGTTCATCTTTCCTTCTCTCAACCCAGAGTTGATGTCTATCTCTTGTTTTCAACCCATAGTTGATTTTCTTTCCTTGCTTTCTTTGTCAACCCAGAGTTGATGCCTATATCCCTTTCCTTTATTCTTCGACCCAGAGTCGACCCAATTTTCTTCTTCAACCCAGAGTTGAGTTCTATTTCATTTCTAACCCAGAGTTAATTTGTTCAATCCAGAGTTGATACAATCTTCCTCAGTGGAGTTGACACCATTTCTTCCCCAGTGGATCATATCACTCATAAGGCAAATTTTCAGGTTCACTTAGTATTTAATCTTCTTCCACCTTGAATGCGCGAAAGGCTAGCGCCAACCTCTCCTTCAGGTTTAAGATGATTAAATAGGGGCAGCTGTTGCACCCCAAAATTTGCCCATCTAATTTTATTTCTAACTGGCTTATACATCTCATAATCTCATCTATTAGGTCAGCCCACGCATCATGCATTCATTCATCAATAATAATATTGGTTCATTAAATCAGTGGTAATAGATTAAAGGCATCAATTTGATCATGGTTTATTTCCATATTCATCTGATAACCAAGAGAATCTTCCCTATGAAGTTGGACATAATTATTTAGTGTACTTCTTGAATTATATGTTATGGTGTAATACTTGGCAAATCATCTTGGACAAAGATGTTAGCGTACGACGAGTCTTGTGAGATTGAGATCCTTATGGCATTTGTTTGAATAGAAAGAAATTAAGCACCTTTTGGTTATTGCTACGTTTTGGCAAGAGAAGACCTTTGGAAGTTATTCACAACTTTGACTTTTGACTAAAGTCACGTTGACCTGTATCTTTGATCATCATTCCAATTGGGTTTTATTCATTCAAGATTGCACATTGAAAAGAAAAAAAAAAGGAGAATCATTTCAAATGTCAAAGGCATCCATTTGGAAACATGCCGAGTTCATATCCAAAAGACAATTACATAAAAATTCAGCAATAAACTCCAAGTATTTATTCTTCAAAATCCTTCCTAAACTTATGCTATTCAAACCCTATGACACATTCAAGCTAATCCAAAGAAAATTACCCACAACATCATTTACATCAAAATACATTCAAGTGCATTACACCTTTTAATACAAAAATAATTGTCCTAAATCTATCTTCAATTTCTTTTCATCTTTGAGACCCCCACCACCTGTATCATGTAACCATTGTTATCCAAGTGTGGAATAAGTGTGTTATACACCAGTTGCTATGTGCTATACATACTTTCCTTCTTCACCAACCTATTGCACATATAACATACCAAATCTGCCCCAATTCTACCATAACCTGCATCATTAATATACAAAACCGTCTATTCAATACCAACCAAATAACACTAAATTTATAAATGCATACATTAGCGGACCTACGTATTCATGCGCAATAGTGGTAAATACCATTAACATCAAGCATATGGCCCTGCAAGTGATAACAGTTGGCTCATAAAAACAGTCAGAGAAAAAAAACCAAAGATCCTACATGTTCAGAACTGAACCGGGCAAGTTACGTGCAAATCAAATGCACTGAATCTTCATCCAATCAGTTCACACAGAATCAATTTAAGAGCTGCACATGTAATCGGCCCTGCAACACACACGAAAATATATTCAGCATACTTCGTCCATATTCAATTATCCGGTTTCAAACTTTCATCAACACCAGAAGAAAACGATTCAAAAAAAAATAGGCATTATGTCATTCAGTTCGTCAGTTAAATATCATACAAATTAATCAGGTTCATTGACAACCAAAGATTCACGTCGGTTCCCATCTTGTGATATCACGCAGAATATATATCAGGATTTAATATGTGTATCGGTATAGCCCATTCATCATCAAGCGTGTGGGTTCGTGATTCATATTGCAGAGGCCAGAATATTACGCAATCAAACAGAACAGAAACAATGCATACGGCAAAAGACAACCCATATAAGTCCAACAGAAAATCAAATAATCCAAAACCTTCATAACCAGCATATAACCAACTAACAGAAATATCCTAACTTCTCACAACCTTCTAACAACCTAGTACAACTTCCTAACCTCCTAACTGCCATAACAGAAAGACAGGTGTAACTGATTCCCTAACAGTCTCTAACCAACCCTAACTAACTTCCAAAATCAGTTACAGTCCCTAACAAATCCTATAACAGAATTTAACTGAAACAGTTAACAGAAAATCAGAGAAAAACTCACTGCTATAAATCAGAATGTCTTCACCATTTTTCATCTTCTTCACTTCCCACTCCACCATTTTCACAAATCCTCCACCATTTTCCACCTTCACTTCTTAACTTCTCTTCTCGACCATTTTCTTCACCATTTCATAATCTTCGTCTTCCTCCTCTTTCCACTCTCTCTGAATTTTCCCATCTCCTCCTTAACCAAACTCACTCAAAGCTTCTTGAACCGTCCTCTTCAGAGCATTGATCAAGCTCTGAAAGAGGTGAAGCATAGCCTCCTTTGACCTTCACCTTCTTCACCACCAAAGCCTCACTCACACTCTATTCAACAACAACGAACACACACAACAACATCTCATCCACACAAAAAATCAGAAATCCGGGAAGAAGAAGAATGAAGAGCTAAAGAAGAAACACAAGTTGGAAAGAATCAAGATTACCTGAAGAATTTCGCCATTCTTCCGCATTCACCTCGCATCAACTCCGGTTGTGCGTCAACTCCGATTGGAAGCTTCTCCGGTCTTCTTGATCTCCAATTGTCTTCTGCGAATCCAGGTTCTATCTCAATTTAAGCTCGATTTTGAACTAGGTAGGGTTTTTGTGAGTCAAAGTTAAGGCTTTGAAGGTTGAGTAGTATGGACAATTTCGTTTGATTGAGAGGGCGAGGCAACGAGTGTTGTGTTAGTGGTGGCCGAACGGTGGTGTTTTGAATCACGGCGGAGAAGAAGGATTCTCCGTCGCGCCGTCGCCGTTGGAGAGAAGAGAGAGGAGAGAATGAGAGTCTGAGAAATTGAATAGGGAACGACGCTTCTAAACCCTAATTATCCCCTTTCTTCTTTTTTATTAGTAGTATTAATTAATTGATTAATTGAGTTTTAGAGGTTTAAAATGCGTGATTAACGTTAATCAGATTTGGTAAATAGAGATTAAATCATTTTGTTAAAAACCTAAGATAACAAAATCTGCACATGATAAGTCTGTTGGATCATCACAACTGGGCCACGAAACTGCTAAGTCACACCCCCACTGGCCCGTGTACCGTTTTCTTTCACTACAAAAATTGCAACAAAAACAGCTCCTGGTCTCATGCTTTTGGGCCCTGCGCCCCAATTTGCTATCTACACCTTAAACTCATTTTGCACCCCCTGTTCATGTTAGATTTAGGTTTTAATTAGTTTTTTTTCCTATTTCTTTTAGGTACTAAAAATACTAATTTTCTACCATCATTTTAGACCTTTAATACACAATTTTGACATAGAGAATAATCATAAAAAATATTAGTTTAGGCTAATTCATTCTTTTAATTCTTTTTGCTTAATTTGTAATTCAATTCCTCTCATTAAAATCAATATAAAATATTCTTAGGCCACTTTTGTACTATATTTTTTGGCTTGTTGCTTCATGCTTGTGTATAATTTGGTACCATTATACCATTCTCAATTTTGCTCATGTATCTTACTTATGACTTCTAATTGTGACTTCATTTTCATGTCTCTTTAATTCCTAACTTTAGGTAGAAACCATGACAACATTAGGACTTAGAAGTTCCCTTCATGACACTTAAGCTAGTTATTCATTTTAGGCTAGTTTTCCTTTCCTTTTTCTTTGCAACATTAAAACATTAACAAATGGAGATGCGAATCACATTAAGAAAGTGATAGAGAAATGAGTGGGATTCATTCCCTAATCTGTTTCTCAATCACTTAGTGGCATAGAAATGAGTGGGATTCATTCCCTAATCTGTTTCTCGGTCACTACTTAATGGGAGGGAAATGAGTGGGATTCATTCCCTAATCTGTTTCTCGAACATTAACTAATGGGATAGAAATGAGTGGGATTCATTCCCTAATCTGTTTCTCGAACATTACATAATGGGATAGAAGTGAGTGGGATTCATTCCCTAATCTGCTTCTCGATCATTATACATTTTATGTGATTCGAATCACAAAGTAAATTCCCTTAAAAAACACTCAACCAAAAACACTTAAAACACTTAATAAAGGCTCAGACCTAAATCAAAGTAATGAAGTGGTGCGAAGCCTTGTATTGGGTTTTGTTCATCATGGAATTACATCTAAAAGACACAAACCAAGTTTCTCTCTTCTCTCTCTTGCCTCCGAGGCATTCTTTCTCTTGCCTTCAGGGCATTCTTTCTCCTAATCGGACACGTTATTTCCGCTCCATTCCCAACTTAAGACTCCAGAGGTCGAGCAGCGGAGTGCGAATGTAACTTCGTCCACTAAAAAACACAAAAACAAACAAAAGCTAAAGAGCCGAACTACGGCGCTCTGATTCCTGAAAAGGATACGTAGGCATTGGGTCGCGGGGCCTAAGCGAGCACAACTATTTATAAACCTTATTTTCCCCGTGTTTCTTTTCTTTCATTTTCATGCATTCCCTTAGTAATTAAGCTTTAGATTTATACACCCTTTAGATAGCAACAAACATAGGTGGATACCATCGAGTACGATGGGCGTGAGGGGTGCTAGCACCTTCCCCTTGCGTAACCGACTCCCGTACCCTATCTCTGGTCGAAAGACCTCGTTCTTATTCATCTTAGGTTTTCTGATATTCCTTTCCCACTTTGGGATAAATATATTGGTGGCGACTCTGTTCATCATTTCGCGAGCGTGCGACAGCTGGTGACTCTGCTGGGGACCTAGCTTAGTCGATCCTAGCTTTTGTTTGTTTTCTTTTCTTTGGGTGTTTATTTATTGCTTTATTGCTTTATTTCTTTATTGCTTTATTTCTTTATGTATCGCATTTTATTTTCATATACTATGATTATTATTATGCTATTCTGTTGGGATGGGATGTTACTGATTTGAGGTAAAAGGCCCAATACCCAGGCCAGAGTGTTACTTAGGCTACCTAGGATAGAGTGGATAGTCATGACGCCAACAGAATGTCAGGTTCTGTTGATTGCGATCATGAGACCCACGACCAGTTGAGGTTCAAATGGGATACCATTGTTGGCATGTATTTGCAACAATGATGGTGTCTCAGGAGAACTGTTAACGCTGGAGACCTATTAACCTACCTTATACTAGATCCTACTTGTGAGAGGGGTTGGGAAATTTTGTTTTGTAGGAAAACATGCCTCCATCCCACCCTATGCCCATTCAGACTATCTATCATAATCAACGTCGAACCTCTGAATCTGGAGGGTTCGACCTTATGTGACTTATGCAAAGGTTATCTATCCTGAATCAACGTCGAACCTCTGAATCTGGAGGATTCGACCATCTTTGACTTATACAGAAGTTTTACATCAGTTATCTATCAGAATCCACGTCGAACCTCTGAATCTGGAGGGTTCGACCATCTTTGACTTATGCACCGCCTATTTATCAGGAAAGCAACGTCGAACCTCTGAATCTAGAGGATTCGACCATATCTTATCGACCATGAGAAGTTATTATCACAAGAGGCCTTGATCCTTGATCCTGATTTATGTTGCATTTGCATCTTCATTGACATTTTTGCATTCATGCATGTGCATCCATGGTGACCAAGACTCTTACCACTATTCCTCTCCATCAGATCAGACAAGGTGATTCCTCGATATCGATATCTGACAAGCGCCAACATACAAAGAATCATGGGGAATTGCGAATAAGATCAAGCTTCTATCAGAGAAACCCATGCCTCTTCATGGGGGCACCTTCCACCATTGGAGCCTAAAGACTTTGTGTTTGTCAGAGAACATTTCATTTGCATCAAAATAAGGCCAAACTTGCCATTGTATAGATTTCTCTAGTATTTTCAATTGTATTACTTTTGTTGTTATCAAGTACTTCTCATTGTAAGAAACTCATTCTCTTTGAATAAATAAAAATAATGCAATATACATGTTTTTCTCAAGTCATTTCATCTTTGTCATTATGTTCATTGATACTTCACTCATTTGTCTTAAGCAACTAAAAAAGGAGAATGATGAAAAATCAAAAATACATGAACTACTAACTGTATGCTTTTGGAACAAAGATCCTGCTGACGATGTACAGGCATTGTTTTAATTCCTAAACACCGGAGTTATAAGGGAGTGAAACCTTCGTAAACCCCTTTGAGCCTAAGGAGTAGTAGTTTCTTTTCAAAAAAAAAATACAATGAAACCCTTCATCTTAACCAGGGGCAGGGTAGTCTTCAGTCAGTGCGACCGAGTGCTCAACTTTCAGGTATTCCATCAGAGGATCAATCATATTCCATCTCTCACAACAAAAGCAGAAGAGTACAATCCACAATGGATGCCTCTCACTCACCAAGAACAAGGCAGTCGCTACCTTTTCATCAAGTCAATCACAAATGTCATACAACTTGTTCCCGAACGAGACAAAAAAAAAAGAATGAAAAGAAAGTCATGAATAATAAAAAAAAAAGAAAAGAAAAGAAACAATAGCCCGCTAAGTCAAAAAGAAAAAAGGAAAAGCTTTGAAGCAAATGACTTAGGCAAAAATTAGGGCATACCCCGCTGGACAACAGAAACCAAATTCAAAAGAAACTTCTGTCCAAGCAAAAATTAGGGAAGGCAAAAGACAAAGCAAAAGAAAATTCCTCCAAAGGGACAAGTTGTTGTGACCATCAACAAAATCACCAAAGGTGAATGCCACCTCCATCAAAGCCATAAAGGATCCTCATCCATCACAATCCTTCCTAAAAGGTGAACACTCGTGTCAAACTAGCTGAACGTAGGACTGGAGAACATCACGAAGAAGGGGTGGGTTAAGTAGAACTTGAGCCTTTATCCTTTGTTTCTTAAACCGTGAACCCGACCACGTTACAACCCTAAAAAGTCCTAATTGAAGCAGGGTTCATTCCGAAAGCATACAAACTGTGAAATCATGTCAAACTGACTCCCAACGTTGCTTGTCACTTGTGTTAGTATCAGTACAACATTTTGACAAATAAAGCTTTTCTTGTGAGATTAACGTGCGCATTGCATTCTCATTATCGTTTTCAAAACAGAATTGTCTCTAACTTGAAAGTAAGTACTTGATACCAAGGAAAGTTCAACATTGAAATTCCATCGAGTAGTCTTACAAAGGCAAAGGTTGGTCATCCACTGAGCAAATACCTGAAGCATCCATTAGGTGGAAGAGTTCCTTTCAATCTGGGGCATCCATTCCATGATCTACACTGGGGCAGACCATCGCAAATCTCCATGATTCAAGCATTATCAAAGTTCTATCTCAAGAGATCATACACGCTGGGGCAAGCTGTAACACCCTTCTAAACCCCCGCGGAAAATATAATAATAATAATAATAATCAGAGTAAACATGAAATACAAGGATGTCACAATTTCTTTAACATAAAATACCATAGTCATTTGTCATGCCACATGAGGAACCATTTAATATAAACAAAATTCATGTTCAACACAGCGGATTATAACTCATAACATTGCATATTAATCATCCATGCAAGTTACTATAATACAATTATAAAACAACAAAGCCAACAGAGTAATTCGTCTCTAAACTAGCGTTCCCCAGTGTTACAATCAGAGCATGACTCGACACGAACTATGGACTAGCCTACGAGCTATCCGTACCCAATCAAGAAGCCGCTACATCCTTAATCTGAAATCATCAAAGTAAGGGTGAGTTTCATTCGAATTAATAAGCATTATGCAGTCATAAGCAATAAAATCTCATAGTAATTATCATCCACTCAATCATACATATAATCGGAATTATTACAACAAGCAAGCATCAATTCAACAATATTGGCCATCGGCCCACAACTCATCAATTTCATCAATGATCAAGTTATATTAACAACATCACCTTAATACATCAATCATGTAAACACACCAAGGCATAACACTGGATCTCATCCAATCATGTTATAACCAATGCATATGATTCAACTGACACTATGCATGTGGTACCAAAATTCGTGAATCACATTCACAGGACTTATCTCTTTGATACTGCCCTCTAGTCGCTCACACCCCACATGGGCACACGACTACTGCCTCATCGCTCACACCCCACATGGGCACACGATGACTTCCCGCTAATCTCCGCACAATGGGAATTAGCCTTCCAATGCAAATGATTTATGAATAATGCACACATGACACATACTTACATCATCATACCTCATCATCATTCCGATGCTTAACATCGCTTATCACCTCTTACCAATAAAGTCACAACAAGTATGTACATGTATAGCCATCATTAAATCATTCACATACATACACCACATCATCACAATAACATACACATCATATTAATGTTCACAATCATCAATCATCACCATCATCATACATCGTTACATCTATCATCATTACACACCATATAATAAATTGTTAAAACAACCCAACAACATAATCACAAAACATGTATTCATTTACGACATGTTATAAACCAACATCACCCAATGAATATCATAATCCCATCACCAATACAAAACATGTATCAATAATCATATATAAATAAGCACATATACATATACTATATTCCAATTCATCAACAATCAAATCGAATTAAAATAAAGTCGGCCACTGCCCATTTCATCACTTTATCAATTAAAGCATCTCATTAGCTTCGCAACGCCCAAAACGGCACATAAATCGGATACTCGGATAAAAAGTTATGGGTTTTTAAAGATAAAACATTTTTAGAAAAAATGCTGCAGAACCCGGGTTGTCCCTACATGGGAACCGGTTCCTGGCAGCTTCCCAAACCTCGTTTCTGATTTTTACTATGGGGAACCGGGTTGTCCCACATGGGAACCGGTTCCTACGTACCTGCACAGCCAAATTCACCATTTTGACAGCATTTACCCTATCCCATTTCCCCAATTTCAGGTACATACGAACATAGCACACAAATACCATCAATTTTCACATAATCACACATTTCAGACAAGTTTTATCCAAGTATTAACAGCATATATCATGAGTATTAACAGAATCATGTAATTCATACAAATTCATCAAAACCTAACAAAATTCCCAAACCCGACACATACGATTGAACTAGACCACAATCCTAATCAATCATACTACCTACAATCACATAAGGAATACTAACCCGAAGAATCCCCCCTTACCTCAGAGTCGAATCTTCGAAGGTCTTCTTCCCCTTTGACTCTTCTCTCTTTCACGTGTTCTTCTTTTCCTCAGACTCTGTCACTAGTGCTTCCACTTCCTCTTTTCCCAATTCCTTTATTTTATGAAAAATAAAATAAAATATTATAATGGGCTTGCTTAGTTAACACCCCCTTACTGCTAACCACCACTCTAGGCCCAATGCCAATATTTCATCATTTTCCAAATAATTCCAAATAAAAATACTAAAATTCCAATTATTTAATTTAAATCCAAATTAAATTAATAAACTGAAATTATGGGGTGTTACAACTCTCCCCTACTAAAAGAGTTTTCGTCCTCGAAAACATACTTCAAGTGAAAAGTCCCAGATAAGAGTACTTCATTTGACTCTCCCATTCTCCGTTAACACCTTCTTAGTCGAGTCTCAAAATTCATCTGACATAACCAACACAAGCATATCTCATGCATTCAATCTCAGTTCTTACGTTGCATTTGACCATCCCCAGGTGTACCACTCGCTATAACTCCAACGGTTAACAACAATGAAACTTCGAGGTGCGATCCATACAATACGCTCAACAATTGAATAATACAATTACACAATCCATGGTATGATCACAACTGATCAACACTGTAGTAATGGATTCCATTTACCCACGTACCAACCTTAGGCACACTCTTCCAATTGAGCGATAAAGTAATACTTACACTTACTCAGAGCAAATTCCCGAGTTACTTCATCTATTAAAAACATTCCCACTATCGGAACAAACACACATCAGTAGTTATAATTACATAGCTCATTATCCTCAATATATCATTGCTTACAAGATAGCTCAATTGAGTCCCATTCTCCACTAAGAATCAAATTAACTTCGTCCTTCGCAGAGTATAATTCCTCATTATATTCATAAATTTACATAACACCTTACAACAGTACAAAATTATTATGGCATTACATAGTATCAACTCGTTGTCTTAACTTCTCCGAACACATACTCATTAACTACATACAACCATAACAACATATTCATCGTCTCGGCAATTATTCAAAAGGGTCTGAATCCTTTGGCACGACATCTTTACGTCCACGAGATTCTAAACCCAACATATAGATAAACACATATTCTCTATGTAGGATTCCGACATATTAATTCCTCACTGGTCACGAGTAACACTCATCACACCACTCTACATCATACTTTCGCTGTGCGACTACAATTACCCGTCTTAAGTCACCGCCAATACTTTGCACTTTTTCATATTCACTTCCTCATAAGTTCCTACAATATGGTGAGTGGTTATTCTCACATCTCAGCATTCATCACATCTTATACCATTAAGGTAACAAGCAATCTTATACCATCTATATGATTCCGCCTATTATCAACAAGAGATTAAGGGTGATCAAGTCCTCAATTTGTCAATAGATAGCCGACAATCATATTTAAGCATAAACCGTTGTTACTACATAATAGTGTCTTTTCCGAGTTTGCACCCAAACTCATTAACATTGTCATAGTCTTAAAATTCTCTATGGTGTCCTTCTTCTAGAATATTCTTTCTCAACTTGGTAACATCTGGAACACAAACGCAACTTCTAGACCTCATTACACCATCCTCGTCAATTCTGAATTCACCGTCTTTACCTTGGTAATTCAAATTCGACTTATCGATCAACTCAACATCAGCTTTCTGACTTTCTCTAATCTCGTCAAGAACACCATTTCTCTGAATTGTTCAATTAAATCAAACTCTTTCACCATCAGCATCGACATTTTTAGAGGTAACCTCGAACCATACAAATAATGTCACTGCAACATCAAAACAAAACCATGGCTGCCAATTCTAAATCATGAGTCAGATAATTCCTTTCATGCGTTTTCAATCGTCCCGACGCATAAGTTACTACTTACTAGTTTTACATCAACACACCATCCAAACCCATCAACGACGCATCACAATATACCACAAATGGTTCCAAAGTCCATTTCACTTTTTCTACTGATTTACTCATCATTCAAATCCATCGATACTTAAATCATCTTTATCATCTTATTCATCAACGACATATTCTACTCGACTTCGTTTCAAATAATCGCGGTAATAGGCATCCCTATTCAACACTTGTTCATGCTTCTTTAACCGACATCATAATATCTCCTCATAGGACCACTCTATGGTATTTATAACTCTTCCACAATGTAGAACATAATCTCTCCTCTTCGTGGGTTCAAACGGTACATTAATCCGACACTAAGAGCTCAAGACATGAATTTTCTAATTGTTATCCAAAAATGCAACACCGACGCCATGCTGCTACACTCTATAGGATATCTCCAGAACTCCTCAATTGGAACACCTATTCCTAAAATTGCTTCACAACATGCCTTCTCATTATCCTCTCAATCCGTTCAACTCTGACGCTGAAGTCTCGTGCGGTACCAATGAACAAGTCTAGTTCTAAGGACAAGTGTAGTCGTAACTTCACCTCTTTCTAACATCATCCTGACACAATTAAATATGTTACAGCTGCTGCAACCATTTTTATAACAAATTTCATCTCGTTAGCTTTCCGACGCTTCAAACGGAACTCAAATCGGATGTCCAGAACTCCAGTTATGAATTTTCGAAATTTCATAACGATTCAGCAATCTTCCTGCGATTTGCTTACGGAAATTCTGCTCCAAAACTCATCCTTTTCAAATTAATCTCATTATTAACATCATCTTATCACATCTCTTCGCTTCCAAACTTCTTATAACTTAAATAACACATTTCATCGCTGAAGTTCGATTTCTGCAACATCCTGAAACCAAATTCATGTACGCCATCATCAACCTTCTTATCCTTGGGATCATATTCGTCTCTTTGCATTACTCGCACTTCGAAACTTTCTCAACAACATCGATAACCTCTACTATCATCTCAATTACTTACTAGTAATCCTACGACAAGGTCTACGACAATACTTCCTTTAATCACTGCTTCAACAGCGACCTTTCACATAGGGCTACTCACACCACAACATCACAGTCCATCAGTAGCACTTGAAGCATCACAGCTTCGAAATTCCATTTCTCAGAAATAACCATTATCTACTCCGAGACACTCCAACTGAATAACAACCACAGTCTTCAGCCCATGTCACCTTCACTTCAGAAAACAATAACTCCACACTCTTGTACTGCTGCCCTACGCATCACTCTAACATCTTGCATCTGAGACATATCCGAGAAGCATGACTTCCCCCCACTAGTTTCAATCCCACTCTGCAGGCAAACAGTTAGAACACACTGAGTACCGACAGTGTTTCACACACATGTCGCATACCGAAAGGAAAAATTAACAACAAGACTCTGGTCACAACGACCGACTATGCTCTGATACCACTATTGTAGCACCCTTCTAAACCCCCGCGGAAAATATAATAATAATAATAATAATCAGAGTAAACATGAAATACAAGGATGTCACAATTTCTTTAACATAAAATACCATAGTCATTTGTCATGCCACATGAGGAACCATTTAATATAAACAAAATTCATGTTCAACACAGCGGATTATAACTCATAACATTGCATATTCATCATCCATGCAAGTTACTATAATACAATTATAAAACAACAAAGCCAACAGAGTAATTTGTCTCTAAACTAGCGTTCCCCAGTGTTACAATCAGAGCATGACTCGACACGAACTATGGACTAGCCTACGAGCTATCCGTACCCAATCAAGAAGCCGCTACATCCTTAATCTGAAATCATCAAAGTAAGGGTGAGTTTCATTCGAATTAATAAGCATTATGCAGTCATAAGCAATAAAATCTCATAGTAATTATCATCCACTCAATCATACATATAATCGGAATTATTACAACAAGCAAGCATCAATTCAACAATATTGGCCATCGGCCCACAACTCATCAATTTCATCAATGGTCAAGTTATATTAACAACATCACCTTAATACATCAATCATGTAAACACACCAAGGCATAACACTGGATCTCATCCAATCATGTTATAACCAATGCATATGATTCAACTGACACTATGCATGTGGTACCAAAATTCGTGAATCACATTCACAGGACTTATCTCTTTGATACTGCCCTCTAGTCGCTCACACCCCACATGGGCACACGACTACTGCCTCATCGCTCACACCCCACATGGGCACACGATGACTTCCCGCTAATCTCCGCACAATGGGAATTAGCCTTCCAATGCAAATGATTTATGAATAATGCACACATGACACATACTTACATCATCATACCTCATCATCATTCCGATGCTTAACATCGCTTATCACCTCTTACCAATAACGTCACAACAAGTATGTACATGTATAGGCATCATTAAATCATTCACATACATACACCACATCATCACAATAACATACACATCATATTAATGTTCACAATCATCAATCATCACCATCATCATACATCGTTACATCTATCATCATTACACACCATATAATAAATTGTTAAAACAACCCAACAACATAATCACAAAACATGTATTCATTTACGACATGTTATAAACCAACATCACCCAATGAATATCATAATCCCATCACCAATACAAAACATGTATCAATAATCATATATAAATAAGCACATATACATATACTATATTCCAATTCATCAACAATCAAATCGAATTAAAATAAAGTCGGCCACTGCCCATTTCATCACTTTATCAATTAAAGCATCTCATTAGCTTCGCAACGCCCAAAACGGCACATAAATCGGATACTCGGATAAAAAGTTATGGGTTTTTAAAGATAAAACATTTTTAGAAAAAATGCTGCAGAACCCGGGTTGTCCCTACATGGGAACCGGTTCCTGGCAGCTTCCCAAACCTCGTTTCTGATTTTTACTATGGGGAACCGGGTTGTCCCACATGGGAACCGGTTCCTACGTACCTGCACAGCCAAATTCACCATTTTGACAGCATTTACCCTATCCCATTTCCCCAATTTCAGGTACATACGAACATAGCACACAAATACCATCAATTTTCACATAATCACACATTTCAGACAAGTTTTATCCAAGTATTAACAGCATATATCATGAGTATTAACA
Source organism: Vicia villosa (assembly GCF_029867415.1). Classification (NCBI taxonomy): domain Eukaryota; kingdom Viridiplantae; phylum Streptophyta; class Magnoliopsida; order Fabales; family Fabaceae; genus Vicia; species Vicia villosa. The sequence goes on from NC_081180.1 coordinate 166,295,778, forward strand.
GAATCATGTAATTCATACAAATTCATCAAAACCTAACAAAATTCCCAAACCCGACACATACGATTGAACTAGACCACAATCCTAATCAATCATACTACCTACAATCACATAAGGAATACTAACCCGAAGAATCCCCCTTACCTCAGAGTCGAATCTTCGAAGGTCTTCTTCCCCTTTGACTCTTCTCTCTTTCACGTGTTCTTCTTTTCCTCAGACTCTGTCACTAGTGCTTCCACTTCCTCTTTTCCCAATTCCTTTATTTTATGAAAAATAAAATAAAATATTATAATGGGCTTGCTTAGTTAACACCCCCTTACTGCTAACCACCACTCTAGGCCCAATGCCAATATTTCATCATTTTCCAAATAATTCCAAATAAAAATACTAAAATTCCAATTATTTAATTTAAATCCAAATTAAATTAATAAACTGAAATTATGGGGTGTTACACAAGCTAGTAACAATTCATCTCTTCATCTTCAATCAAGTGTCAGATATCAAGACAAGTGTCGAGGAGTCAAGCCCAACACCTTCACAAGTTCTATCCTTCAAGAAACAACCTTTCCGCAAGGGCATCCTCCCTCAACTCCTTGTATCTTGGAAGCAATCATTCCATTCATAATCATGCATGCATCATACATGTCATTGCTGAAGGATAGAAAAACACTTAGAAAGGGGGGGTTTGAATAAGTGTAGCTTTAAAAACTTGACAGATAAAAATAAATTGCACAGTTATTTTTATCCTGGTTCGTTGTTAACTAAACTACTCCAGTCCACCCCCGCAGAGATGATTTACCTCAACTGAGGATTTAATCCACTAATCGCACGGATTACAATGGTTCTCCACTTAGTCAGCAACTAAGTCTTCCAGAGTCTTCTGATCACACACTGATCACTCCAGGAACAACTGCTTAGATACCCTCTAAGACTTTTCTAGAGTCTACTGATCCACACGATCACTCTAGTTACAACTGCTTAGTTCACTCCTAAGACTTTCCTAGAGTATTCTGATCCACACGATCACTCTAGTTCCTTACAACTTAATGTAATCAATTCTAAGAGTTTACAAATGCTTCTTAAAAGCGATAATCACAACTGTGATATTTCTCTTAATCGTTTAAGCTTAATCTCACTAAAATATTACAACAGCAATGTAGTGAGCTTTGATGAAGATGAAGATTCTGAGCTTTGATTTGAACAGCGTTTCAGCAAGTTAATTTGAGTTGTTTTTGTTCAGAAATCGTTAACCTTGCTTCTCATCAGAACTTCATATTTATAGGCGTTGGAGAAGATGACCGTTGAGTGCATTTAATGCTTTGCGTGTTCCGTACAGCATCGCATTTAATGTTATACGCTTTTGTCAACTACCTCGAGCCTTGTTCACGCTGTGTCTACTGACGTAGCCTAGAATAGCTTTTAACGTTCCTTTTGTCAGTCAGCGTAGCTTGCCACTTGTACTTTCTTCTGATCTGATGTTTGTGAATACAACGTTTGAATATCATCAGAGTCAAACAGCTTGGTGCATAGCATCTTCTGATCTTCTGACCTTGAAGTGCTTCTGAGCGTGATACCATCAGAACTTCAGTGCTTCTGTTCTCTTGTTCTTATGATGCTTCCATAGACCCATGTTCTGATTCTGCTTCGACCATCTTCTGATGTCTTGCCAGACCATGTTCTGATGTTGCATGCTGAACCCTTTGAGACAAAGCTTCTGAGCGCTGAATTATGCGTACTCTTTATATATTTCCTGAAAAGGAAATTGCATTGGATTAGAGTACCATATTATCTTAAGCAAAATTCATATTATTGTTATCATCAAAACTAAGATAATTGATCAGAACAAATCTTGTTCTAACAATCTCCCCCTTTTTGATGATGACAAAAACATATATAAATGATATGAATTTGCGATCAGAAAGAATAGACGGCAAAAGACAAAATACACAGCTATATCATAAGCATATGAATATGTCTCCCCCTGAGATTAACAATCTCCCCCTGAGATAAATAATCTCCCCCTGAAATAAATACTCGAAGAACTTTAATAAAAGACTTCCCTGATTATTTCGGTAGAGACGATCATATAAGCTTCTGTCTTCAGAGAATTCATAGCTTCTGACTTCTGCTTCCATTGGACAGCTTCAGAACTAGAATTTCTTTAGATCCCTAGAACACTCACAGCTTCTGATTCCTGCTTCCATCTAGGACAGCTTCAGAACTTGAATTTCTTTGATCTTCTGAACATTCACAGCTTCTGACTTCTGCTTCCATCTAGGACAGCTTCAGAACTTGAATTTCTTTGATCTTCAGAACATTCACAGCTTCTGATTTCTGCTTCCATCTAGGACAGCTTCAGAACTTGAGTTTCTACCAACATCACTTCATGCTAGATTTGTATCAGAACATTGTTGAATGTACCAGAGCATCATCTGAGCACCTCTACATCCTGGAATGTTACAGAACAAAAACTAAACGACAAAAGTCAGCATGAACGAGTTAGAACATAATATGTATCAGAGCAAATAGAATTTTGTCAGATCAAATAGACAAATATGGATCAAATTCTATCTTCTTTCTTGCTTCTGATTTCTGAAGCTTGACAGCACTCAGCTTGCTTCAGTTTTCATGGTTTTGCTTCTTGTGTTTGCTTTGAAGATTCTCTTCACTTCTTTATGCCTGCAAAACACTTAAACCATATAGAACTTGCAGTTCTTGTTAATAAATGTGTGGGAGCTTTACCCAGCAACTGATAGATTTAATCAAATCATTTATCATTTATCTTCTCCCCCTTTTTGTCATAACATCAAAAAGAATATTTCAAAAGATTCAGATGAATAAAACGACAAATAAAAACACTGGAATGTAAAACAAGGAAGGTTTTTATTGATAATCAAAAAATATTACAAAAGGTTCCTATGTTTAACAAGATGAGAAACATTCCTAGCAAATACATAAAAAGTCATCCCAAGAGGAAATGACTACAAAAATTAAAAACAGCACCCTAGCAGGACACGCTCTGTGTCAACCCATCAAGAATCCTTGTGGACTCTTGTCTTCCAGACTAGAACCTCCACTGTAGAAGAGATCCAAGTGACCAAAGAGGAAGAGAGGGACAGTTCACAGACAGAGAGCTAATGTTGCAAACGGGGCTTTCCCTCAACATAGAAGTTAAGAATATCATTCTTAACCTCCTCCCATAACTCAAGAAAGTCTTCTGTCTTTGGGTGAAAGTTGATAACAACATCAAAGAAGAGGTCTGACTTGAGAGGTATTAGGAGAGCCATTCCGAGATATGCATAGATCTGTCGCCTTTGAGTCATAGATCCTCAACAGACTTAGGATGAACGCTAGGTTTGGGCTAGGATTTTTAAAAGAAGAAAAACTTGTTTGAGCAAGAGAAGAAAACGGAAGAGAGAGAGAAATAACTTGAGGAGGAATGCAAAGAGAGAGATATAAGAGAGAAAAGAAACATTTGAAGAGTTTAAAAAGAATAAACTGAAAGAGAGTAAATGATGAAAAACATTTAATGTTACGTGACGTGAGGAGAGATAATAAAGACAAATGAGGTGACTAGCACAGTTACCTATGGTCGGCGTCCCTTCAACTGCACGCGCGCTTATCCATGAATAGTAACGACAGGTTTACCATCCCGAGATAAAACGTTACAGCTGTTTTGCTTTAAAAGAGGTTCTGAATCAACTTAGACAATGAAACGTTAGTAATAACCGAATCATAATTTCTAGAAGATTTCAATCAGAACTTCTGATTTAAAAAAAAATAGTCCACTTTCACTTCAGAAGATACTCATACATAAGAACATCTCATCTTCTCATTCTGGGCATAAATCCATACTGATGTTCTTCAGAATGAACTTAAACCTATCTTCAGCCAGGGGTTTTGTAAAGATATCAGCCCATTGATGGTCTGTATCAACAAAGTTTAAAGATATAACACCCTTCTGAACATAGTCCCTTATGAAATGATGTTTAATCTCAATATGTTTAGCTTTTGAATGAAGAATAGGGTTCTTAGATAAACATATAGCAGAAGTATTATCACAGAATATAGGAATGTTACTCTCAAATATCTGATAATCTTCTAACTGACTCTTCATCCAGAGCATCTGTGTACTGCAACCAGCAGCAGCGACATATTCTGCTTCTGTGGTTGATAGAGCAATAGTTGCTTGCTTCTTGCTGTACCAGGAGATCAAATGACTTCCAAGAAATTGGCAACTTCCTGAAGTACTCTTTCTTTCAATTCTGTCTCCAGCATAGTCAGCATCGCAGAATCCTACTAAGTTGTATTCTTTAGATTTTCTGTAAACTAAGCCAACATTAGTAGTACCTTTCAGATACCTTAGAATTCTCTTAACAGCAGTTAAATGAGATTCTCTAGGATCTGATTGGAATCTAGCACACAAACAAACACTGAACAGAATGTCAGGTCTAGAAGCAGTCAGATATAGAAGAGATCCAATCATACCTCTGTATAACTTCTGATCTACCTTCTTACTTACCTCATCCTTACCTAGGATGCATGTTGGATGCATAGGAGTTTTGGCTTCTTTGCAGTCCAGAAGATTAAACTTCTTCAGAAGTTCCTTCACATACTTGGTTTAGTGAACATACGTTCCTTCTGATGTTTGATTTATTTGTATTCCAAGGAAATACTTGAGTTCTCCCATCATGCTCATTTCAAACTCAGCCTGCATAGACTCAGCAAACTCCTTTCCAAGTGTAGCATTAGATGTTCCAAAAATAATATCATCTACATATATTTGACAAATTAAAATATCCCTTTTAAAGGTTTTACAAAAGAGAGTAGTGTCCACTTTTCCTCTAGTGAAACCATTATCCAGAAGGAAAGAACTTAAGCGTTCATACCAAGCTCTGGGAGCCTGTTTCAATCCATACAATGATTTCTTTAATTTAAAAACATGATTAGGAGACATAGAGTCTTCAAAACCAGGAGGTTGATGGACATAAACTTCTTCATCTATATAACCATTTAAGAAGGCACTCTTAACATCCATTTGATAGAGAGTGATGTTATGTTGAGTGGCAAATGAAATTAATAGACGAATAGATTCTAACCTGGCCACTGGTGCAAAGGTTTCTGTATAGTCAATCCCTTCTTGCTGACTATAACCCTGAGCCACCAGTCTGGCTTTGTTTCTTACCACTTCACCTTTCTCACTGAGCTTGTTTCTGAAGACCCATTTTGTACCGATTATATTGAATCCATCTGGTCTAGGAACAAGATCCCAAACATCATTCCTTGTAAACTGATTCAGTTCTTCTTGCATAGCAATTATCCAGTCTGGATCTTCTAGAGCATGATCAACAGAAGTTGGCTCGATCAAAGATACAAGACCTAATTGACAATCTGCATTGTTCTTAAGGAATGCTCTTGTTCTGATTGGATCATCCTTCTTTCCAAGAATAACATCTTCTGAATGACCAGAGATGAGTCTGGATGATCTTCTGACAGATGGTTCTTCAGATATGCTTAGATTCTCCAGAGAAGCTGATACTTGATCTTCAGATTCTTTGCTTCTGAGAAGTTCTGCTTCTGATGCGTTGCTTCTTGGCTCAACAACTTCTGATATATCAATATCACAATCAGACTTTATAGTTCCAGAGCCAATTATCTTGCCCTTCTGATCTCCTCCAAACTTGACTTCTCCTCCAGACTTAAGCACCAGGTCTTGGAACATAGACCTTCTTCCTGTCATGTGTCGTGAGCATCCAGAGTCCAGGTACCATGACATGTTGTGCTTTGTCCTTTTTGCAGTCAAGGATATCTGCAATAGGAATAATCTTATCCTTAGGTACCCACATCTTTTTGGGTCCTTTCTTGTTAGATTTTCTCAAGTTCTGATTGAACTTGGGTTTAACATTGTAAGCAATAGGAGGAACAGCATGATAATTCTTAATGTGAGTTTCATGATATTTCCTAGGTTGTGTCACATGCTTTTTGGTGTGTGTTATGTGAAAACTTTGAGCATGTGAAGTGTGCCTAATATCATGAGAGTGGCCATACTTGAACTGATCATACAATGGCTTGTATGTAATTTTCATTTCATCAACAGGTTCAAGTTTGTATGGGGTTTCACCCTCAAAACCAATGCCAACTCTTTTGTTTCCAGACACAGCATATATCATAGAAGCTAGCTGACTTCTGCCAATACTTCTAGATAAGAACTTCCTGAAACTTAAATCATATTCTTTCAGAATATGGTTTAGACTAGGAGTGGATTTTTCTGAATCAGAAGGAGATCCAACATTATTGGATAATTTTAAAAGTTTTTCTTTTAATTCAGAATTTTCCAACTCAAGCTTCTTTGTTTCAAATTCAAATAGCTTTTTCAGCTTTTTGTATTTGAGACTGATTTGAGACTTGAGTTCCAGAAGTTCAGTTAGACCGGAAACTAACTCATCTCTAGTAAGTTCAGAAATACCTCTTCAGAATCTGATTCTGATGTAGATTCTGATCTGTCATCTTCTGTCGCCATCAGCGCACAGTTAGCCTGCTCATCTTCAGAGTCTGAATCATCTTCTGACTCATCCCAGGTTGCCATAAGACTTTTCTTCTTATGAAACTTCTTCTTGGGATTTTCCTTCTGAAGATTTGGACATTCATTCTTGTAGTGTCCAGGCTCATTGCATTCATAGCACATGACCTTCTTCTTGTCAAATCTTCTTTCATCAGAAGATTCTCCACGTTCAAATTTCCTTGAACTTCTGAAGCCTCTGAACTTCCTTTGCTTGGTCTTCCAGAGTTGATTTAGCCTTCTGGAGATCAAAGACAGTTCATCTTCTTCTTCAGATTCTGATTCTTCAGGATCTTCTTCTCTAGCCTGAAAAGCGTTAGTGCATTTCTTGATATTTGATTTTAATGCAATAGACTTACCTTTCTTTTGAGGCTCATTTGCGTCCAGCTCTATTTCATGACTCCTCAAGGCACTGATAAGCTCTTCCAGAGAAACTTCATTCAGATTCTTTGCAATCTTGAATGCAGTCACCATAGGACCCCATCTTCTGGGTAAGCTTCTGATGATCTTCTTTACGTGATCAGCCTTGGTGTATCCCTTGTCAAGAACTCTCAATCCAGCAGTAAGAGTTTGAAATCTTGAAAACATCTTTTCAATGTCTTCATCATCCTCCATCTTGAAGGCTTCATACTTCTGGATTAAAGCTAGAGCTTTAGTCTCCTTGACTTGAGCATTTCCTTCATGAGTCATTTTCAAGGACTCATATATGTCATAGGCCGTTTCCCTGTTAGATATCTTCTCATACTCAGCATGAGAGATAGCATTCAGCAAAACAGTTCTGCATTTATGATGATTCCTGAAAAGCTTCTTCTGATCATCATTCATTTCTTGCCTTGTCAGCTTTACGCCTCTGGCATTTACTGGATGTTTGTAACCATCCATCAGAAGATCCCATAGATCACCATCTAGACCAAAAAAGTAACTTTCCAGTTTATCTTTCCAGTATTCAAAGTTTTCACCATCAAATACCGGCGGTCTAGTATAACCATTGTTACCGTTGTATTGCTCAGCAGAGCCAGATGTAGATGCAGGTGTAGGTGTAGACTTTTCACTTTCATCAACCATCTTTTACTGAAGCGTTTTTCTCTTCCTGAATCTTTTCTAAACACGGTTAAGTGCTTGCACCTTAGAACCGGCGCTCTGATGCCAACTGAAGGATAGAAAAACACTTAGAAAGGGGGGGTTTGAATAAGTGTAGCTTTAAAAACTTGACAGATAAAAATAAATTGCACAGTTATTTTTATCCTGGTTCGTTGTTAACTAAACTACTCCAGTCCACCCCCGCAGAGATGATTTACCTCAACTGAGGATTTAATCCACTAATCGCACGGATTACAATGGTTCTCCACTAAGTCAGCAACTAAGTCTTCCAGAGTCTTCTGATCACACACTGATCACTCCAGGAACAACTGCTTAGATACCCTCTAAGACTTTTCTAGAGTCTACTGATCCACACGATCACTCTAGTTACAACTGCTTAGTTCACTCCTAAGACTTTCCTAGAGTATTCTGATCCACACGATCACTCTAGTTCCTTACAACTTAATGTAATCAATTCTAAGAGTTTACAAATGCTTCTTAAAAGCGATAATCACAACTGTGATATTTCTCTTAATCGTTTAAGCTTAATCTCACTAAAATATTACAACAGCAATGTAGTGAGCTTTGATGAAGATGAAGATTCTGAGCTTTGATTTGAACAGCGTTTCAGCAAGTTAATTTGAGTTGTTTTTGTTCAGAAATCGTTAACCTTGCTTCTCATCAGAACTTCATATTTATAGGCGTTGGAGAAGATGACCGTTGAGTGCATTTAATGCTTTGCGTGTTCCGTACAGCATCGCATTTAATGTTATACGCTTTTGTCAACTACCTCGAGCCTTGTTCACGCTGTGTCTACTGACGTAGCCTAGAATAGCTTTTAACGTTCCTTTTGTCAGTCAGCGTAGCTTGCCACTTGTACTTTCTTCTGATCTGATGTTTGTGAATACAACGTTTGAATATCATCAGAGTCAAACAGCTTGGTGCATAGCATCTTCTGATCTTCTGACCTTGAAGTGCTTCTGAGCGTGATACCATCAGAACTTCAGTGCTTATGTTCTCTTGTTCTTCTGATGCTTCCATAGACCCATGTTCTGATTCTGCTTCGACCATCTTCTGATGTCTTGCCAGACCATGTTCTGATGTTGCATGCTGAACCCTTTGAGACAAAGCTTCTGAGCGCTGAATTATGCGTACTCTTTATATATTTCCTGAAAAGGAAATTGCATTGGATTAGAGTACCATATTATCTTAAGCAAAATTCATATTATTGTTATCATCAAAACTAAGATAATTGATCAGAACAAATCTTGTTCTAACAATTGCATTCACATCTAATCATCAATAAAGCAGGGGCATCCACCTTACCTTGATTCTCAAACAGAGTTTCTGAACTCCACCTAATCTATTCCCCGCACAAAAGCAGAAACCCCGATCAATCAATCAGTACACTGCATATAGAATTCATTGCATTGAATCTCCAGAAGTGCATAAAACAAATCAAACATTTCATGTGAAGCATAAGCCAAGTTACTCATCAGATGAGGTCCCTACAAAGTATTCAAGTGGATATTCCACTGGATCACTCAGAGTTACTATTGTGGTGTCATCTCCCAAAGTCAATCATGTTCATCTTTCTTCAACCCAGAGTTGATGTTCTTGTGTTCAACCCAGAGTTGATTTTCCTTTCATCTTTTAACCCCGAGTTAATTATTTTTTCCCTCTCACCCAGAGTTGACGGATATTTCTTTTATTCTTTCCCACTCAACCCAGAGTTGACGGTTATCCTTTGTTCAATCCAGAATTGATTCCTTTCCCACTCAACCCAGAGTTGACGGTTATCTCTTGTCTTTCCCACTCAACCCAGAGTTGGCGGTTATCCTTTGCCTTTCCCTCTCAACCCAGAGTTGACGGTTACCTCATATCTTTTCCCTCTCAACCCAGAGTTGAAGGTTGTCTCTTATTTCCCACTCAACCCAGAGTTGACGGTTATCTTTTGTCTTTTCCCACTCAACCCAGAGTTGACGGTTACCTTTTATTCAACCCAGAGTTGATCCTTTTTTTTCCCACTCAACCCAGAGTTGACGGTTGTCTTTTCTCCTTTCCCACTCAACCCAGAGTTGACAGTTATCTTTCTTCCTTTCCCACTCAACCCAGAGTTGACGGTTATCTTTTCTCTTTTTCCACTCAACCCAGAGTTGACGGTTACCTTTTGTCTTTTCCCACTCAACCCCGAGTTGACGGTTATCTTTTCTCTTTCCCACTCAACCCAGAGTCGACGGTTATTTCTAATTGTTCATCTTTCCTTCTCTCAACCCAGAGTTGATGTCTATCTCTTGTTTTCAACCCATAGTTGATTTTCTTTCCTTGCTTTCTTTGTCAACCCAGAGTTGATGCCTATATCCCTTTCCTTTATTCTTCGACCCAGAGTCGACCCAATTTTCTTCTTCAACCCAGAGTTGAGTTCTATTTCATTTCTAACCCAGAGTTAATTTGTTCAATCCAGAGTTGATACAATCTTCCTCAGTGGAGTTGACACCATTTCTTCCCCAGTGGATCATATCACTCATAAGGCAAATTTTCAGGTTCACTTAGTATTTAATCTTCTTCCACCTTGAATGCGCGAAAGGCTAGCGCCAACCTCTCCTTCAGGTTTAAGATGATTAAATAGGGGCAGCTGTTGCACCCCAAAATTTGCCCATCTAATTTTATTTCTAACTGGCTTATACATCTCATAATCTCATCTATTAGGTCAGCCCACGCATCATGCATTCATTCATCAATAATAATATTGGTTCATTAAATCAGTGGTAATAGATTAAAGGCATCAATTTGATCATGGTTTATTTCCATATTCATCTGATAACCAAGAGAATCTTCCCTATGAAGTTGGACATAATTATTTAGTGTACTTCTTGAATTATATGTTATGGTGTAATACTTGGCAAATCATCTTGGACAAAGATGTTAGCGTACGACGAGTCTTGTGAGATTGAGATCCTTATGGCATTTGTTTGAATAGAAAGAAATTAAGCACCTTTTGGTTATTGCTACGTTTTGGCAAGAGAAGACCTTTGGAAGTTATTCACAACTTTGACTTTTGACTAAAGTCACGTTGACCTGTATCTTTGATCATCATTCCAATTGGGTTTTATTCATTCAAGATTGCACATTGAAAAGAAAAAAAAAAGGAGAATCATTTCAAATGTCAAAGGCATCCATTTGGAAACATGCCGAGTTCATATCCAAAAGACAATTACATAAAAATTCAGCAATAAACTCCAAGTATTTATTCTTCAAAATCCTTCCTAAACTTATGCTATTCAAACCCTATGACACATTCAAGCTAATCCAAAGAAAATTACCCACAACATCATTTACATCAAAATACATTCAAGTGCATTACACCTTTTAATACAAAAATAATTGTCCTAAATCTATCTTCAATTTCTTTTCATCTTTGAGACCCCCACCACCTGTATCATGTAACCATTGTTATCCAAGTGTGGAATAAGTGTGTTATACACCAGTTGCTATGTGCTATACATACTTTCCTTCTTCACCAACCTATTGCACATATAACATACCAAATCTGCCCCAATTCTACCATAACCTGCATCATTAATATACAAAACCGTCTATTCAATACCAACCAAATAACACTAAATTTATAAATGCATACATTAGCGGACCTACGTATTCATGCGCAATAGTGGTAAATACCATTAACATCAAGCATATGGCCCTGCAAGTGATAA